>NW_019730068.1:0-1520 GCF_002891405.2 Cryptotermes secundus | reverse complement strand
ACCAAGAATACTGTACGGCACTTTTTAACTGTTAAACACATATATATTTATATTTACGACTAAAGTACAACCAACAAGACATTTATTATGTGAACACGAAATTTAAATATAAATATATCAACGAAGAAGCGCCCTACTCTAATGACTAGGGCCCGGATTTTTTGAAAATGCATATTTTGGGGGTTTTGGGTCGCTATTGCATATTCTAAACGTAAGAGCATATTTCTGCATATATGTTTGAAATTAAGGATAATTAAGGATGAGACAACCGATTTATGTGGCCGATACATAGCAAATTTCGTAGCTGGTAAGCTACTTCTCGACGAACCCGGCAACCCTCACCTTCTCACCTTCTTGCTTGCAACGTACTAGAGAAAACCAACCATGACACAGTAGCAATATTTCTAAATGATTCTAAATGAGAATATTTGTTGTAATGTGCTTGTATTGCGCACAGATGGAGATTTCCATATGTTGGAAGCAGCACACGTAACCCGTTAAGCTCACGGATGACACCTTATTGCAAAAAAATACGCGCAGTTTCCAGCTGTTAACGATGTAATTGTAAGTGGAATAAACTGTTTCTGAAAGCACCAGCTCTTGTCCAGTTCTACAAAGATTGCTTACCTCCGGTTCCTTTTCCACTTGTATCTGTCCTAACTAGGTGGGGGACATGGATATCCGCAGTTTCATTTTATCAGGATAATTTCAATCAAGTAAAAGAAGTGGTTACAAAACTTGTAGATGAGTATGCATGTGTCCGTGAAGCAAAAGTGGTGTTTGGAAGTGATACTTTTTATCAAGGTGTGAATTTTATCCATGCACATTTTTCTACAGTTTCAGAAGCCATTGAGAGCTTAGACTATTGTGGTGTACTCCATCACGACTCACTTCAACTCGTTCAGAAAGCAACTTGTTCACTGAATTTCGCACTAGGCGAAATTGGAGACAAGATTAAATGCAAGTTAGAAATGGTGTTGAATTCGAACCCAGGACTAAAATAGATTCAGTTAATTACTCAATACTTCAGTGGAATTAGGGTACCTTTGCCAAATTAATGTTCCGAACCTTGGGCGCCGTGTATAAATACTGTCCAATCACGTCAGTTGATGTAGAAAGATCATTCTCAGCCTACAAACTCATTTTGATGGCCAATAGACCGCAGTTTGTCTTCAGAAAACACTGAAAGACTTCCAGTTGCCCATTGTGATGTCGCTTTCTTCAGTGAATGATACATGTAAATAGGCGAGTCTGAATAAAGTGACCTGTTTCTTAAGTGCATATTGTTTATTTTTGGTGGATATTTTAAGTGTTTTTAGCGCATACAGATCCGGGCTCTACTCATGACATTGGGATGACCTTGGAACCACGCGAAAGCATCTTGCAGGTTGGGATGTGGCAACGCCGCTTCACCCCCTCCAAATAGAATTGCGTATTTTTATATAAGCTTTGGCTTTGCTCTAGACCCCCACTGCTGTCTAGATAGAAACAAGGGTAGCCAATTCTGCGTCACTACCAAA
>NW_019730067.1:0-776 GCF_002891405.2 Cryptotermes secundus | reverse complement strand
CTCCTCCACAGAATGGGTGGCTGATTGACATCACTGCTGCCCGGCATGTGTGGAGGACAGTGAAAGAGGTGGGTTTTGAGTACCTTCACACCCAAAACCTGAATCAGGATCCCCTGGAGAACACATTTGGAGTTATTCGTTTGAACTGTGATTCGAACAGTAACCCAACTGTGGGACAGTTTGTAGATGCCCTGAAGACTAGCATCATCAATGGCCTTGCATTTAGATAACTGGGGGAAACTAATTGTGAGGAAGATGATGCTACTCTTCTGGATAACCTGCAATCGTTTTTCAGGGCACCTGAAGCGGCTTCACGAAATCCTTCCACAAGTCATGACAGGGAAACCCCTGCCGGTGTGCCTAAGAGTTTCCATGTTGCTCAGCAAGTACAGATGGACATGAGTCCTGAAGTACCTGCTGGTGAAATGGAAGTGCTCTCAGTAGCTTACGTCAGTGGTTCCTTTGCCAGACAGGTGCTTCGTGGTGTCAGTTGTGATGCATGCAAGACATGCCTGACATCTGAAGTGCTGCTGTCAGCCAATGTCTTTATTTATTTCAAGGAGTGCAGTGATACAGAACAGTCTCACCTATCCTACTGAGAAGCTGGTGGAGACTGTTGGTACTGCTGTAACTCTGATGGANTAATGACAGAGGCTGCCCACTTGAATTCAGTGGAGCAGCATATCACAGCCGCCATCAAGAGCACCATTGACTTCGAGTGGATTAGGTGATCTGGCTGTTCGCTTCACCACCAACGAATAGTAGATAGTATTGTG
>NW_019730066.1:0-1048 GCF_002891405.2 Cryptotermes secundus | reverse complement strand
AATTCATAAGCAGGCCCATGTCAGCAGTGCCGAATATCAACGAAAATCCATGGAGATTTCACGTTATTTTTGCTTATTTTGTTACTCTGTGAGTGTATTGTTAACTACTGGGCTTGCCGTGCCTAGTGTAACATGGCAAGGCGACTGTTGCGAGTATAACGAAACGGTGGAGTCACTACTATCCCAACTCCCATCTTGAAGAGCTAATGGTAACCATATGAGAAGTGAGGGTGGCCAGAATTCAAAATCAGTACTCCCAGAATGCAAGGCACACTCGTCAGCTCTATGCCAATCTGCTGTGCTACAAATGATACGCCACTCAGTAGCAGCCATTTTAATTCTGAGAATATAGACTCGTGAATATATTCTCTGAAAGGATTACTTTAGGCCGCGCCATAGCTCAAGCGGTTAGTTGCTGGCTTGCCACCGCGGCGACGCGGGTTCGACCCCGGGTCTGGTCAAGTGTGATTTGTGTTGGACAAAGTGGCGCTGGGGCAGGTTTTATCCGAGTACTTCGGTTTCCCCTGCCAATCTTCATTCCACCAATTGCTCCACAATCACCCTCACCTATCATGTGGGGCTGGTACAGTAGGCCAGAAGACGCCGCAGTACAAGGGAATTAGTCCCACGCCACTAGCAATAAAAAAAAANAAAAATGTTGCGTAACCTCGTTTCCACTGTTGCGTAACTTGGCAACCGACCGTTTATCCAGGGCCTGTCTTCGTGGTAACTCGTTCCACTTCCCGTTGCCCAACAACGGTTAAAGATGTCACAATAGCTTTGTTTTATGACATGTTTAGTTATCATACCGTTATCAATTTATGAGAAAAGTGAGAACCTCTGTTTCAGTTTCCTGTTAATAGGGATTATACTGGATCGACATTAATTAAATTCGCCTAACTATGTAGTTCAGTGTAGAGCTACAACCGCACGTTTCATTCGGATCTCTCCAGTAGTACAGTAGGAGGGACGTACAGAATAACAGGGAAGTCTGTATGTTATCCGTTCATTTTGTAACTTCCTGCAATACCACGCAGGTTGGAAATAG
>NW_019730065.1:0-217 GCF_002891405.2 Cryptotermes secundus | reverse complement strand
GTGTTCCTATGACGCATTGGAGAAACTCCTGTGTGGGTCGTACCTTGAGCATAACTAGTTTTCTCTGTTCACGGACAACCAAGCGTTGGCATGGTTGCTGCGCCACTCCAAGGAGTTGGGCAGGAGTGGACGATGGGTTTTGCGTCTGGGACCCTTTAAGTTTAGAGTGAGACACATAAGTGGCAAGGCTAATGTCGTGGCGGATTGTCTTACGAGA
>NW_019730064.1:0-442 GCF_002891405.2 Cryptotermes secundus | reverse complement strand
GACGTTAGATGTAGTTATGAGGATATTAAGATATTGGGTAAGGCAAAGTTCCTTATGTAGCAACGACGCTAGATGCAGTCAGGATCAATGTTATGAGGATATTACGATATTTGAAGTCATAGGGGATTAATTGAGATGAAGATTACGGTAGCCATATTGAGGCTTTTGTTGACAAGGATGGTGAGAGTAGCAATGGGGGGAGTAGTTATGAAGACAGGAAGGGTGACCAGTTTAAAGTAAAGCTTACTAATAAAATTGAACAAGATGTTCTTGACCCACGTTCATTGCGGACTGCGGACTTGTATGCTCTGATTGAAGCGATTGAAGGTCTGAATAACATTCAGAAAGAAAGTTTAAGCAATATGTTGAAAAAGTACATTAAGCACCGGACCGCCAAATTCAAATATCTGTAGAAAGAGCCCTATATTATCACAAAAAAAAA
>NW_019730063.1:592-758 GCF_002891405.2 Cryptotermes secundus | reverse complement strand
AGATGGAAACATAACATTTAAATACAGAACAACGAATCAATTCATACAGTAGGTCAATAAATAAATGCAGTTATTAATTTTTTCTTTACTCTTTGTTCCTCTTATGTACCTAGATAATTCTGACTAAATGTCATAATTGTTTCTTTCCAATAATTCTTGTTAATAA
>NW_019730063.1:0-483 GCF_002891405.2 Cryptotermes secundus | reverse complement strand
ATCAGTAGATGGATGGAAGAGAAAGATATTTCCAGGAAAGAGAAAGAAAAGAATGATGGAGAAGCCACAAGAAGTGCAATTAATAATTCAGGTACTGTAACTCACAAGAAGTTGAATGTTATTGTAAAGTGTATGGGATTCAAATATCATGGGTTTGTGGATTGGATGATTGCAATTATTGTATCTTTTATATTCACACAATACAGGACTACAGATGATGCAGGGCTACTGCCATTCTACACACATTTTCGTTCACTTTTGAACCACTATTGTCTTCTGATATTTAGCTAGACTATCATGTCAACAGCTTTATCACAGTCTTGCTCACAATTCAATTAAGACACGTAGTTTACACGGCACAGTCCAGTTCCTTTCCTGCCATTTGTTCTCCATCACCTTTGACCACTATCTCCAGAAATCAACAGAAATCAATTACTGATAATCCAACAGGCTGGAATCCTGAAACTTGGCACTTCATGCATG
>NW_019730062.1:0-830 GCF_002891405.2 Cryptotermes secundus | reverse complement strand
TACGATCTGAACCTAACAATATATCATTCAACATAAACAAAAAAGAACACATCGCTATATATGTTCTATACTAAACTATAAAACACCATTTCAAGACTGTCAGCTGTAACAACTCGTGCAATCGTGTTAACAATGTCATTCTCTAAGTAGTTTAATAGATGGAAAGAAGATAATTCCCCGATCCCCTATACTACACGCTACCACACCTCAGCCTGTAAGCGTAGATGGCAAGAATTCAATCCTTTGTCTATCACACCGAAATATACATCTAATTTAGAAATAACTTGCCATAATTCTTCATCCTATAACACATACTCTACACATTTCACACTGTTAATTAACACGATTGCCAGCATAACACCAACGACAACATGTGCTTCACTTATCATACCACCTTTGTTATAAGAAAGAATACTTGATACAAACAAGATATGTACATAAAGGGGAAAATTTTCAATCCACTGTGGCTAAATGGAAAACTTAACGTTCTTGAATACACTACAACTCACTACTAATCACTGTATATATTACACACAAATATACAATGTCACACTAGAAAATTTAAACTTCACTTTACACTTGACAACACTCTAATCAAAACAACACACTATACACACCACTCTGTCACAAACAACTAGGACAAATTAAAAAAATAACTTCTTCAATGGGAAATAGAAATTCACTTTGAACCCTCTTCTTACAACTACTTATATTAATACAAAAAAATACCATTCTGACTAATAAACTACACACACGTGTAATATTCAGAGGCTACATTCAAAACGACACCCTCTTTCCTGTCATACCAAATATGCATTCATTAAATATAA
>NW_019730061.1:16249-22994 GCF_002891405.2 Cryptotermes secundus | reverse complement strand
TAATAGCCGGCACATATGTTGAGAGCTGGTGGATCCATCCCCCTAGCTGCCAAATGTAATTTTCAATGATATCCATGTTTCTGAAACAATGTATGGAAAAAAAAAACAAGATATGTTTCTATGGGACCGAACAGAGTAGGTGTCCTCCCCCTACCTGAGGACGGAAACAGATCCAGTTTTTGAAATGTTGTGTTTTCTAGTTACTAGAATACCAGACGACGGACAAAGTCCAAAAACCCAATAATTGTCCGTGGATGAGTTTATGCCATAGTACCAAAAAGCTTATGCTAATTCCACCAATGAAGTTAAAAAGGTGTCTCCTATAATGCGATTGATTAGCTTCATCTTTGATTCTGGTTATACAAGTAGTTTCATGTATTCTACTTCATTAATCTATTTAAATATCTGATGGTTTTCATAAAATCAGGGACCATTATAGTCATTTGTAGTGATGAGTTATGGTATGTATGATACTTACGTGTGGAACCACGTATAATGTTCCCGGAAAAATCCAGAAACTGAAGAATCTCAGTCGAATTTCCCAGTATCATGTTTCTGAAACAAAGTACGAAAAAAACGATATACGTATTGTGACATGTTGAGCTATGGATCACCCCTACCTCCCCAGCGGTACGTGGCGGTAACGTAACGCTCGCGTTACGGTAATAGGCGAGATCCGGCCCCGCCACTCCCCTCCGCGGTGACGTAACGCGCAATGCTACGTACCCGTAATCAACTTCCTACTGTGACGTGGCACTCATTACGCAACAGGCAAGCACTGCAGCTATATAAGTGAGCTGCACAGCAGCTGTAGCTGAGTAGCTGTCCTCCCCCCACCTGAGGGCGGAAACAGATCCAGTAGTTTCATATATTCTACTTCATTAATCTATTTAAATATCTGATGGTTTTCATAAAATCAGGGACCATTATAGTCATTTGTAGTGATGAGTTATGGTATGTATGATACCTACGTGTGGAACCACGTATAATGTTCCCGGAAAAATCCAGAAACTGAAGAATCTCAGTCGAATTTCCCAGTATCATGTTTCTGAAACAAAGTACGAAAAAACGATATATGTATGTATGGGACCGAACAGTGTAGCTGTCCTCCCCCCACCTGAGGACGGAAACAGATCCGGTTTCTCAAATGTTGTGTTACTATAATACTGGACGATGGACAAAGTCCAAAAACCCAATAATTGTCAGTGAATGAGTGTCCATGCCATTACCATATGAAGGGAAACATCAGTAAGACATGGAGTCGAAATTGTTATGGGGAGGTGCGAAGGTGAAGATAGGAAAAGCTCCTATAGTACGTACAGTATGTGGGACACATAACCTTCACGATAAATTTAATAACAGAATAATGACGGCTGATTTTGCAGTCACCGGGAACTTTGTTAAAAGTAGTAACATGTTTTCACCTAAGAGTGTCCATAAGAAAAATGGGTATCTCCTGATGGTCGGACAAGAAATTAAATTCACCAAGTTATGATAGATGCAAGACGTGCAAGGAGCATTAGTCATGTACGATTCTATAGAGGTGCCGAATATAACTGGGATCACTTTGTGGTAAAGCTAAAATACAGGACTGAAATATCAACAGAAACAAAACCAAGTACATGTAAGCTTGTGGCTTTCATATCAATATCCTATATGCATTCCTCTTCTCCCCCATTCGTACTACATTCCCAGTCCATCTCATTCTTCTTGACCGGATCGTTCTGATTATGTTTGTCAGAGAGTACGAGTTATGGAGCTCCTCATTATTATGCAGTTTTCTCCTACATCCTGTCACTTCATCTCTCTTCGGTCCAAATATTCTCCTTAACACCCTGTTCTGGAGCTGCACATAACCATTCATCAACAGTCAACATGGCCTTGAACTTGGAACAACTCTTGTCCCCCCCCCCTCTTTTTTGTCTGGAGATATTGCTGACTTCCACTGCATTGATTGTCACTTGGTTTCCGGATCGTACGTAAATATCCAAGTTTCATCACAAGTAATTACTGAATTCAACAAATCTGGTTCATGCTTAATGCGTTGCAAAAGGTCCAAACACAGTTCCTTGATAAGTTCTTTTTGTTCATCTGACAACATTTTTGGAACCATTTTTGCACAAACCCTTTTTGTGTTAAATTCTTCCATTAAAATGTGTTGAACACTTCCGCTGTCGAAATTAACTTTCTCTGCTACAACTCGAACACCCAACCACCCAACCTTGTTTTACCGTCCCTTACCTCCTTCTCTTCTTCTTCAAGTCACCTTTTTTTTAACAGTCCTTCTCTCGCCTTACTCTTTGTTAAACTCAATTATTATCTTCTCTCTCCCACACACGTTGGTCGCACTTTTAGGTACTTCTTTCTTGTACTAATTTTTATCTCAGGGTTATTTAATTTATAAGGAGGTGAGGTTTGTTAATTTGGTAGAGCTGAGGGTCTCTTTACCTCAGAGCCTTGAATGGGCCACACTCAAAGAAGCAAAAAAACCTTTATTATTTGGCCACACTCAAAGCACGCAGATAAAACACACACTACAAACATATGAAGTTTAGATGAATTATATTATTAAACACTTGTTGAGCCACTTCTTAATACAACTTCAAATCAGTAACTTTTATGTCTTGTTTCTATGAGATCCTGTGTATAACTTTGATGTCTGATTTCTTCAAGGGCCAGGGTGCGACTCTCTCGACAACTTTTATGTCTAGTCCCAACGAGTTCCGGTGTGTGACTGACTTCGACAACTGATTTCTCCTCGGACCATAAAGTCCTTGTTTCCTCAGCGTCTCTGCCCTGTCACACCCTTAAATTTTAGTGATTGGTTACATTTGAAAAATAGGAGTATCTTAATTAGATATTCCTCCACTATGTTTAAAGCTTACAAGGGTTTAAGGATTTCTGACTCCAACGTATTTCTGTTAGAATTTGACAAATGCTTAAGCTTCGCTTGGGTCCTAAAAACTTCACTCTTTTTAAGTTATGGCATGCACAAACTGCCAAGTATTGATTCACAAAGAATTCTTTAGCCATTCTTTAAGGTAACTTTCCTCTAATAGACCTTTGATGGGTGTCTTCCTGTTTCTGTTGTAAGCGTGGGAAGACGCTAACTCTTAAATACAAGAATGGACCTATGTCTCACTACCCTTGTTCATTGCATTTCATTTTGAACAATTAAGCATTCAAATTAATAAGTTGCGTAGCAGTGGGACGGTTACGCTTGTGTCTTTTCGAATCACATCTTGCACTTTTTTAGTGTTGTCATCGGTAACCGTTGTGTGAGGGCGGCCTGGTTGAACATCAATGTTTCAAGCTTTTCTCTGCCTTCCAAAAAT
The DNA here is from genome assembly GCF_002891405.2 of Cryptotermes secundus. Lineage (NCBI taxonomy): Eukaryota > Metazoa > Arthropoda > Insecta > Blattodea > Kalotermitidae > Cryptotermes > Cryptotermes secundus. Next base: position 19,659 of record NW_019730061.1, on the reverse strand, counting down.
CGATTGTGCCATTACGAGTAAAAGATGCCTGCATGAGACATGTACTCTTCACCGTAAGCCTCAGTGAATAATTGAAAAGTGTCCATCGTGGATTTCTTCAGTTTCACATGATACTTGATGTTAACTTGCTGTTCACTCTTGCACTCCAACGTTTTCTGACCGAGGGTGAGAAAACTTGTATATTTGAACAGACGTCCACTCGTAGTGAGTAAAGCTATGGGGTGAGCGTTTCCTCGCGGTGATAGGTTAGTACATACTCCATAACCATCAGTTTGTCTCTCCCTTTGCTGCCATGTATTAAAAAGTGGAATAGTATTTTATCAGACATCTATTATTTCCTGAATCTCTTGTTATGGTCACCCACATACCTAGAATGTAGATATCCTGCCTCTACTGTGGGAACACTTCGTGGCAGAATCCCTTTTACTCCTGATGCCAGGGCGACTGCAAAGCTATGCCTGATAGTTCAGTTCTGCGAATCTTTGTTTCTTCATTCACTGTACTAATTATCTGGATGCTAATCCAAATGTTAATTTATCCGGTAAATATTTGTGTACTTCGTGACCAGGGCATGCGGTCTTCACGTCTTTGGAGAACATGCTATTATGCTGAGGATGGAACACAAAGCCCAAAATACAGAGGCCATATCAGTCTTATCTGAATGACAAGAATCTCCCAACTATACAAGTGCACAGGAATTACAAGAACTTAGTCATTTGTTTCCCTGCATAATTTCCAATAAGAGATACACCAAATATAACTGAAAATCTCGCATCACTGTTATGTTTGTAATTTCAGCACAAAAAACATTTCAAATATTTCAAGTATATTTATGACTTATCTCAGTACCAGATTACATGTCTACCTTGGTTATCACTGTAAGTGAAAAACTGAACACAGACTCCAAAGCATGAGGGCAAATGAAATCATCCTCAAATATGGCATCAGTAATTCAAAAGTAATTATGCTAGTGCACACTAACACACACAAAAAGACGCAGACATTATTATTATTATTATTATTATTATTTAACTGCAAATGGGTCTTCACCCAGACACAACAGACAAAAAACACATTACTACAATAAGACAACAGACGAATAACACACATAAACATGTTCAAACAAAACACAGCACATTAGCATCCATTTGTCTATAATCCGTCTAAATTGCAACACTTGTTTTACACTTCAATACACTCTTTTAACACTACATGTTTCAGTCTCAAAGGGCCATCTTCAGGTGTTTCATTACAGATATTCAATTAAGATTTTGTTAAAACTGCTACACTGTTTCGCTGTTCAAATTCATTTTAAAAAACCACATGCTGTAGTCTTCTTTTAGTGAAAATGATATACAATTCTTTTATAATTTGTTGTTTTACTTCACTCAGGGTGTCGTCATTTCCGTAAAATATATTAAAATGTTTTCCGTGGCAGCTTGTTCCTCACGTTAGTTATTTGCACCTGGTTTGTGTTTCCTCCTCAACGTGTGGTGTTATCTTTGCTAGTGCTCCGCCTGGTTTGTGTTTTCTCCTCGACGTGTGGTGTTGTCTTTACTAGTGCTCTTTGCGCCTGGTTTGTGTTTCCTTCTCAACGTGTGGATTTTTTAAAATGAATTGGAACAGCGAAACAGTGTAGCATTTTTAACAAAATCTTAATTGAATATCTGTAATAAAACACCTGAAGATGGCCCTTTGAGGCTGAAACATGTAGTGTTAAAGAGTGTATTGAAGTGTAAAACAAGTGTTGCAATGTAGACGGATTATAGACAAATGGACGCTAATGTGAACAATTGCAACGGGATGCTGAAATACAGAATCAAAAACACAGCCCATTACTAGAAACATGAAACATTCTATATAATAAACTAACAGTAATGGATGCTTAATGTCATGTTCCCACTTTATTTTTTCCTATATATGTCCGTTGCTTTCTGCTCCTAATTTTCTCGTCATGATCACCCGGGCTCAGGTAGCATGGACTAGATAAACATCCAGCAATGCATCCCCTAAGGTAGGGCTTTGTACTACCTGCATGTACCCATTTTCCCACACCAATCTATTTACAGATGCTTGGCCTCCACTAGTGCATTCCACTTTTCTGTTCAAATCAGCGTAGGGCAAGTTTAAATCACCTCCAATTATGCCACGCTTTGTAAAATTTCCTCTCTCGGAGCTCTGTAGATGCCTACAATTTCCAATGTAAATTTAGGGCCCCTGCCTTTCACTTCAACTGAGCCCCCACCCCACCAGCTGGGGAACGGGTGTTCTCTGTCTATTACACAAAAAAAAAAGAGAGAGAAGTAAACAAGAAAATCAAATAACATTTAATATATGACCAGTAATTTGAGAGAAAAAAAAAGAAAACACGACAGTTCATCAGCATAACCAGCCACAAGATATCCTATCACAACTCGCACAGGCTGTCTCCGTCACAAGCGACATGTAAGGCATACTTAATAACCTACTTCACGCTAGCGTAATACCATCTCTGAAATCGCCTACACACACAATACAAACAAAACCTATATATATATATACATTCTCAGCTTACACAATTCCTCCAAGAACAATAATCAGTACGCTAGTGTTATGTACAATACCTCGAGATGGGCTCTCCTGCCTGGAGTTTAGCTACCAAACCGAATCTTTCATGGCGCCGACCCAAACAGAATTTAGTTATGGAGCGAGACACGATGACTTTCCAGGCAGAAGAGACTGTGTGCCTCAGCCGAATCACAAAGGATAGGGGAGTGATCACATAGAATGCGCCACGGACTAAGGATAGGTAGTAGGAAAGGTAGGAAAAACGGTGAGACCCGCGGCCACCGCTCGGAGAGGGCACCACAAGCAATGAGCCGAAGGGATCGGCTCAGGATCGCCCCCTCCCTCAGAAGAATTCTGGCACTCAAGGACGGCTGCTGGCAAGCGTCGACAGGGGATACGCGAAAGGCTCTCCACATAACATCTGACGGAGGCGGCTAACGACAATACAGTCCAAGTCATTGCCTCCGCCACAACACCTAACTCAACGGGAGCAGAACACTAGGGTGTAAGAGACGGCACACAGCCTAGTCCAAATCCCTGCTAACGCTCCTTCTCTGCTTCCGGAGCACTGGCACCACACACCCCTGGCACAGCACATCACAGTCTGGAGGGGTGCATAACTCAGGAGGCCCCTCCTCGCGATCATCCTCTTGCCAGGTAGATGGAGTAAGCCCCTCCGACTTCCCGGGCCCTGGGTACGACGGAGGCATCCAGTCGCAGGCTTCAATGTAGATGAGGCAGGCGGCAACCAGGGGAAGGAATAAATGGAAGAAGGTAATTCGGCTAGAAGCGCTTAAAGAAAATAAAGAACACAAGCCAAAATCCAGTATTAAACTTTTGGGTAGAACCCCTTACAATACAAA
>NW_019730061.1:963-16141 GCF_002891405.2 Cryptotermes secundus | reverse complement strand
GCCAACTGAACAGTGACATTAGTCAAATACTTAGAAATAACCATGGGGTGTGACCATCGCATATCAATCTTAGCGGACCTTTTCCGCACCTTGGAGCTCTGTGGATGGAGACGTACCAAGACCAGGTCTCCCACCTGAAACGCCGCCTCCCTTCTCCATATGTTATAACGCCGGGCAACCCTATCCCTAGCCTTCCTCAAATTTTGTAAGGCCGTCCCGCAATATATCTGCATACCCGCAGGGGGTTGCTGTAAGTCCAGCTCAGAGAACTCCCAACGTAACCCCAAAGGATGGTTAAGCTCCCGACCAAGGAAAAGCACGGCGGGTTGGGTTCCGGTACTCTCATGCCAGGCTGAATTAAACGCCATGGCCAGCATAGGGAGATTCTCGTCCCACAAGATATGTTGAGAGTGGTGGTAGACGGTAAGGGCTACTTTCAAATTTCAGTTGAACCGCTCCACCTGGGAGGCTTGGGGATAATAGGGAGAGGTGGTAACGTGTTTAATCCCCCAAGAAAAACAGGTGTTATAAAACCAGCGAGACTTAAACACAGCGGCATTGTCCGAAACGATGGTCTGGGGAAGACCAAAGCAGGGGAAATACCCCTCCGTCAGGGCCTTGACAACCACTTCAGAACAGATCCTTCTGGCCGGGTACAAGGCCACAAATTTCGAGAAGCCATCTAACACAACCAAGATGGCCACATTCCCCCGCCGACTCCGGACTATCGGCCCCACGAAATCGATGAAGATACGCTCCATAGGTTTGGTGACCACTTCGCTATGATGAAGACCCACCTGGGCATTTCGGGCAGGTTTCGCCTTCTGGCAAGGCTGACAACTGCGGACATATTTCGAAACTTCCGACCTAATGCCCGGCCAGTAAAACACCTTAGATATAAGAAGGAGAGTTTTGGCGACACCCAAATGCGCCCCTAGGGCCGAATCATGGAAATACTCCAGGACCATAGGTCTAAGGTCTTGAGGGACCAAATACCTCTTAGCCCTGGCTCTCAATGGGGAATAAACGATGGTGTCCTTCAGCAGCTGGTAGTTTCGAACCTCAGGGTCTCGATGTTTAATTTTATCGTAAATCTCTCTGCAGCGTGTCTTTAATCTGATGTTCTCTTATAGATGAGAATGCGGCGGGCAAATGTTGAAGCACCAGCCCCGAAAATAGCTGATCGGAAGTAGGCTTCTCAAATTGGCGTGTCAGACAGTCCGCTACAACATTAGCTTTTCCCGTAACATGGACCACCGTAAACTTAAAAGACGCCAAGCGCAGTATCCACCTACCTAAGCGACCAAGTTCCCTGACCTGCTTCAGCAGCCATGACAGGGCTTGGTTGTCCGTGTGGAGGACAAACTGCTTATGCTCCAAATACGCCCTAAATCTCATCCCCAAACAACCGCGAGACATTCCTTTTCATAGGTCGAATACTTACGTTCCGTTGCCGAAAGCAAACGGCTCGCAAACGCTATGGGAGCCAATCCGGACTCGCACCGCTGATTGAGGATGGTAGACACAGCCATATCGCTCGCATCACAAACTAGGACGAATTCCTTCGAGAAGTCTGGCACCTGCAATACTGGTGGCGTAGAAATGGTATCCTTAAGTGCCTCGAAGGCGTGCCTCTGGGTGTCCCCCCATATGAACAGAGCATCCTTATGCTTCAATGCATGAAGCGGCTGGGCCAACGAGGAAAAATCCTTCACAAAATTGCCGTAAAACCCGACCATACCCAGGAATCTTCGGACGGCCTTCAAGTTTTTAGGAGGAGGGAACTCACAAAGGGCGTCTATCCTCTCGGGTAAGACTTCAACTCCAGCCTAAGACAAGGAATGACCCAGAAATTTAATCTTTGATTTCACCAACTGCATTTTGTCCCGGTTTAAGGTAAAGCCAGCTTTCTCCAAACGGCGAAAAACTTCCTCAAGGTGGACCAAGTGGTGTTCAACGGTGGGCGAGTACACAAGCAAATCGTCCATGAAATTATAAACATAACAATGCTTGAGGTCTCCAAATAAGGAATCCACCACACGGGAGAGAATCTGGCATCCCACACTAATGCCCATGGGGGGTTTAGTAAACTCGAACAGCCCAAATGGAGTGGAAAAGGCCGTTACCTTACGACTCTTTGCCGAGAGTGGGATCTGGTAATAGGCCGAGTTTAGATCTAAGAAAAAAAGACCTTAGCCCCTTGAAAATTGGAGAACGCAAGTTCAATACTCGGCATCGGAAAGACATCGAACCTAACCTTATTCAGGAGGCGATAATCAACCACCATGCGGTAGCCCCCTGAAGATTTAGGAACTAGGAAGGCCGGGCTGGCGTACTGTGAGATATTTTTCTGCACAACCCCCTCCTGAAGCAAATCATTCACAATGTCCCTCAATGCCTTAAGCCAAGGAGGAGAACACTGATATGGGCGGGAACGAACCGGCCGATCGTCCAACAGATCGAACTCGCAGACCATGCCCTTGACTGTTCCCAACCGTCCCGAAAACAAGTTAGGGAAACTCTTCATTAGCTGGTTGAGCTTCCGCGACTCGAGCTGACTCACGGGAGACGAGTAAGCCGCTAACTCAGACAAATCCTTCTCGGAACTCGGGAACTCCTGCAAGTCTTGCGAGCAGAAATCTAATCGTTCGAAATCATACTGACCGGCGAGATCAAATGCAAACTTGTAAGACGTCGTAGAAAAATGTAATTGCATTTTGGCAAAGGCCAGAAAATCAGCACCTAATATGCACGGCACGGGAGAGTCGTCAAATACCAGGAAGGAATACTTCCATGAGAAGGAGTGCAACTTAATCTGCAGCAGAACGGCCTGACTTATTGCACAATGTTGGCCATTAGCAGCGCAACATGATTGGCTCACGGCCTCCGTCCAGCACGGCAAGCCTACGCTTTGGACACGCTGAAACACGTTTCGTCTGATGAAAGAGGAGGAGGAACCTGAATCCAAAAATGCTGGTAAACAATACCCCTTAATCGCCAGAAGAACCCACGGATTGTTTCCAGCAGTCCGTACCGGCGAAATTCCTAAGCGAGGCACGGTTCTTTTCGGCGCTCGGACCCTAGCAGATGGTTCTACTGCCGAGCGCCTTGCTCGTTTCCCTGGTTACTTAAAGGCAAGGGAACAGAAGATGGACAGTCCCTTTTTAGGTGGCCTCTCGCCGAGCACTTCCAACAAACCACTCCCCGATTGCGCACTGGCCGAGTCTGGTCTATTGCCATACTAACTTGACACGGGCCACGCGCCGCTGACCGAGAGGCTCCAGCGAAAGCCGGGTTCTCATCACCCTGCCTCTGAGCGTCAATGGCTCTCGCTTCAGCGACATGACTCGCCAAGGCATGCAACTCAGAAATGGTAGAGGGTTTCGACCCGAACACCAAATATGACCTGACCCGAGGATGTATATTTTGGACAATGCGCTGCACTAAGTCCGACTCAGACCCATGATAACTCAAAATGCGCGCAGCCGCTACCACTGACATAATAAATTCGGTCAACTCCTCTGTTGGCGATTGAAAGCGCCGCAACACATACTTAGACAGAAATTCTTCCCGAATGCGTGGAGGAAGGAAGGTAGAGGAGAGTTCGGAACTAACGACTCCCCACTTGGAAGGGGTTCCCAAATGGAGACCGAGGATCTGGGTGACCCTACCGGAAGTTCTGCCCACCAAGAGCGCCAGAAATTCCAGATCGCCCACCAGGTTCAGGTCATAGACCTCCTGGGCCCGAATAAGGAAATGTAGCACGCTCTCAGGGTCAGTACCAGACAACATGGGAATATTCCTCACCAAATCACCAACCACCCTACCCCTCATCTTGGCCTGCACATATGAGACCTGACCAGGAATGCCGCCATTCATCGTACCATCACCAACAGATGCCACAGCATCCATGGTCAGTTCCGACTTAGCTGTTAACTGAGAAGGCAGGTGTGGCTCCAGCGAACTCTATTTCTCCTTCAATCTAATTCGTCTAATGTCCCATCCACAGAGACGCCCAATTCGATCGCCAAATGTTCGGCTTGTCGCTTCGACAGTGAATGGATCCACGCCGATGGCATGATAATGTCATGAAATGGTCAAAGTCTGGTGTAAGTTGAGAATACCACATACAACACAGCACCCCAAAAATAACACAAGAACACTCCCCCAGCTAATCGCTGGTGCCCAGTCACACTCAGGCATTAGAAATAAAAACTACCGCTGGGAGTGCCTGAGTGAAAACCACGCTCTGATACCATCTGTCTGAGCCCCCACCCCACCAGCTGGGGAACGGGTGTTCTCTGTCTATTACACAGAAAAAAAGAGAAGTNTTTTGGACTTTATCCATCGTCCTGGTTTTTAAGATAACAAATAAAAACACGACGTTTCGGAAACTGGATCTGTTTCCGTCCTCAGGTGAAGGAAAACACCTATTCAGTTGGGTCCGTTAGAAAGAGCTAGCCTCAATCACTTTGTTATCTTAAAAACCAGGACGATGGATAAAGTCCAAAAATCCAATATATCAATGTGTTATACACCATCGTCAGAATCCATACACGATGACTTTTCAGGTCTTCCAGGCAGAAGAGACCGCGTGCCTCAGCCGAATCACAAAGGATAGGGGAGTGATGACGTAGAATGCGCCACGGACTAAGGATAGGTAGTAGGAAAGGTAGGAAAAACGGTGTGACCCGCGGCCGCCGCTCGAAGAGGGCACCACAAGCATTGAGCCGAAGGGATCGGCTCACAACTGCTATCTCGAAGTACTCTTCCACCCATAGTTCTATGCAGTCAGTGTGTAATTTTTTTTACACAAATGAACACTCCACCACCTTGAGTATATTCCTGTCTCTCCTGAAAGTTATGTAATCGTCCCGAAATATTTCAGAATTGCTAAGTTCCTCTCAGAGCCATGAGTCCGTACCTGTTATAACACGGGGATATAAGTGTATTAAATTCCAAAATTCTAAAGATTTATTGAGGATACTCCTGCAATTTACCTGCAGCAAAACCAGTGAATTGCCCTCTATCTTCTGCTCCCCTCCCATGGCTACACATTCATCACTTGTTACTTCTGTCTTCGTCCTTGTCTGGTTCGTCCTCACTTCAACCCTTGTTGTCGCCCAGACTAGCGTCGGATATTTGGTAATCGTGTTCCCTGTCCTTTCAGGCGTTCACTCCTTTTTAACACTCAGTAGCAGTCACTCGTTGCGATTCTGTTCTCGGCCGCCGAATTCACGCACTCTGGAATACAGTTGGCCTAGTTTTGTCGCCCCACTTCGGTTTATGTGTAGTCCATCCCTACCGAAGTCCCACTCCTCAAGCCAACTGTTTGGGTCTACAAACTGTAACCGCCTGTTCAGTGAGACTTCAAGCCCCACTGGTGGTCGTCACCCTTTGCCGCCTTCCTCTCTCCATTCTCCTTTCAGACGCCACCTTATAACTGGCGAGCCACGTCACTGTTGCTGGCTGCTGCTGTGGTTAGGTTGCGGCTACTGCCTGCTTGGTTCTCCTTGCTCATCCTCCTCACCACCTCTCCTCGTTGTCAAGTAAATGGGTAGAGGATTGGGCGCCAGTAAACTTATGGAATTCGTTTACTAATTTTGTGAGGGACAGAGGGGATGATTGGTAAGGGGATGCTGTTGTTGAGGTGCTAGTTCAAGTGGCAGAGCTAAGAATCAATCTCGGGTCATTTAACTGGGCCTCACTCAGGTGAAACTCGATACTACGCGCACACACACCACTTATTCACCAGCCAGTTTATTAAAACTGTTGTCAATAGTGGACCTCTCCAACGCACTAGATTGAATTTGGCCTCTTTACTTAAGAATCACTCTGCTTGTTGCGAAGGCACTTGCATGGCAGGATGACTGGTCGATAGGTATCTACCCACTGTTTATTTAATCACACTGGCTGTAACTTACAAAATTTTTATCAGAATTAGTTGGTACCGAATTTTGCATCTGAATAGTTTGCGAGCTGTAATACGACTGATTTTACGGAATGACCTCTTCTCTTCACTTGGAGACTTCTCGGTCCACAAGTCATCTCCCTAAATTTCGAGGATTGGTCATTTTAAAAAATGGGAGTACACTAATTAAGTATTCCCCCAATCCGTTTAGGTATTACAGGAAATTTAGGCGCTAAACTTAACGTAAATCCTGTCAGTAGCTTGACAAATGTTACACTTGGTTTGGGCTGAGAGACCACCCATCTTTTATGTTATGGTGTTCAAAACTGTCACATATCGTAATTTCAAAGTACTCAGACAAGTAAAATTTCTTGTGAGCTTCTAAAGAAACCTAGCTGTGGGGGCCTTCCTGTTTCACTTCGCAGCTGCATTGACCAGTCAGTTTTTTCTTTTGTCCTTTTCATTCGAGGGTTTGGGCTACAACTCCTTTCTTGAGAGCAAGACATAACCTATGTACCTCTCGTCCATTTGCAGCATGTACAAGTAAACCTAATCGGACATGTTAATTTACCTGGGTCAAAACGTGCTACTATCAGAGCTCTCTCTTGAAAACAAAATAATCATATACAAAACTATACTAAAACCCATCTGAACCTACGGGATAGAATTATGGGGATGCAGCATACCTTCCAACACAAAAATTCTCCAAACGTTCCAATCAAAAACGCTAAGAAATCTGGTCAGTGCTCCCTGGTACGTATCAAACGGTACTCTACATAATGATCCTGGCATACCATACGTAACAGAAGTCATCAGAAATTACGCGGAGAAACACAAAAGCCGGACCACTCAGAGCAACAACCATCTAATAAGAAACCTCTTCAATCAACCAGCAATAGAAAGAAGACTAAATAGAATGTGGCCAGAGGATCTCATTAGATAAGCACCAGAGAATCATTGGAGGATGATATCTGCTTCAATATTACATGCGCCCATCCCTTTTACTAATTACTCCATTTATGTATATTGAGTAGATTGTAAAACTATTTCAAAATAATAATAACAAAAAGCATTCTACTAAATCAAACCAATCTGAGGTTGGCCAATCGATTACAAAACATAACTCCTAGTGTCTTTGCTATCCAGTCACGCATGTTGTGTAATGCTTCGTTGCGCCGCCATGACACAGGACTAATCTGGATTGAGGAAACTTGGTTCTTGCCTTGTTCACTAGAGCATACACATTGCCCCTCACATGCTCCAGATTGCAGTTCGTCTTAAATCGTTTGTGCCTACATGAGTGACGAGAGTATCAGGGTTCCCTAGGTCTCTGCATTGAATGACTCAGAGTTGCTCGCTTCTGATTTCAGGAAAGCACTGTACCCCCATATGTTCAGATTCCACCTTGCGTATAATCGTGTCACCCACCACTAAGAACTCTACATCGTATCCCGCCTGCCAAGCTCGCCTCTGGCTACCACCCCTCATAACTTATCTTGCAGCCCCATATTCCTCCGTTTTAGTTCTTCAGTTTGTTGCAGGGTGTTTTCTAGTTTCTCCTCCAGTTGTCGAAGCCTGTCCCATTTGCACTTCTTACAATTCCACTTCCCACTGTCTGCCATATGGGCCCTTACGTTAGTACGGCTGTTGTGAAACCATGCATTAAGTTTCATATTTGTGAATTCAGTTCTTGAAATTATGACATTTTAAATCCATACTGAAATACAATAATGTAAGCTACAGTTTATCCCATATACAGTGTAAAAGTACAATTTTGAAACACTTTTAAAAAACCAACAAACTACTGGACAGAAACTGACAAAATATTGCAAAACATTTTAATTAAGGGATTATTGAAGTACAAACCACAGTATATTTTACAGAACATACTTGAAATATTATTCCTATACAGCAATGTGAAATAAATTTTTAACTCTAGCCCTATTGTGTAATACCATAATGAGCTTACTGTCAAACTTAACACTTTTACTGAGCAGTTTCGTGCAGCAGTGACACTCTGGAATTATGTCTGGAAATTGCACACTTACAAAATTGGCTGGGATTCAAGCTGTCCTAACAGTCCTTCCTGGAAAATGGCAGAGTAGTACCTGGTTTAGGCCATCATTATATCTTCAATCCATTATTCATCACTCATCCTGCCTCCAGCCTGTTTGAGCTGTACTGACCTTTTGGTTTTGAACAGAGCTTTGCTGGCTGTGCTGTTTCGTCTTTTGTTAGGAGCTTGCTTCATGAGGACAAGAGCTGGTCTAAGTAGTGATGACACAGTACTTGTCCATGATGACACATATCGGCAGCATTGAGCATAGGCCAGGCAGATTTGATTTCTTGCACCTGAATGTTGAAAGCTATGAGCCAACAATAAAATTACATGCAGACAAGCCGTAAACTTCCTTTTGGTTTGCGGAAGTCAGATTACCGCAGCAGACATATATTATTCACATAGTCGCATTCCAATTCGAGCCTCATATCAGGGTTCAGAGTGCTAAGTGAAATAGTAAAAATTAAGAAAAGTTGATTCTCATCACACACCATGTTCCACCATTAACAATAACCTGACTTCTTGCATGTCGGCAGTGCCGGGTAATCTAAGAAACTATAACACTATTCAACTGCATGTAACAAACTACTGCGGTTAATTAAAGTCATTAATATGTGAATCAGCGCTTTCTGTTCTGATTTCTCACGAGTGTGATAACCGAAACATGGATGTCAACATCATATGCGGAAAAGCATTCGGTTCTAGGACAAGAAAAGAAAAAACAAAAACTGAGGACTGTAGGTAGTCTGTTGCATGTAAGTTGTCCTGGAAAGACACGCTCCTCCTAAGAGCGTAAGGAAAAGTAATTTCATGTTAAGGAGTGGGAATTTCTTTGATGCTTTTCTGAAACTTACCTTTTGTTTCAAATATTTACTGGCCCGTTTTGCAAAGTTGTGTATATCTAAAAAAAAGGAAAGAAATGACTTCAGTACGCTACACAGATATACACTTACAATCAAATTCCTAAAAACACTATTTGTGTCATATTCTACATAACTTGTATATTGATATACAGTTTCAAAGTAAATTCAAGTCAGATGATAATGACGTTTGTTTGATTACAACTTGGTTCTGAGGCAGTAACTTTGGAAACTAGTCCTCATTATTAGTCACTTCTTTCATAAAAGAAACATATAGTGCTTACCTGTAGCCACCAGAGCATTGAGGCTTGCTGCAACAGTATGGCTCATGACCTGTGCAGCTAAGCGCACATTCATCGAGCTCTGTGCTGTGGGGTTCAGGTGGGTGTCTGTCAGCCTGTACAACAGGCGAAACGGTCCTTGTTTGTCGATTTCATACAGTTTCAGTATGTGGTCCCACTTAGCAGTAACATGAAGTTGGGTCCCCACATGCTCACATTTCAACTGCACATCATATTTCAGGAAAAGGTTCCGGGTGCACTTCAGAAGGTGGGGTGGATTATACACTGTTGCAATTTCTTGATTGCGAAATCTGAAGAGTGGTTTCCTTTTGGAAACACCCAACAGTTTCAAGGCCTTGACATTGTTGGCACCCATGTCACACACAGTGGCAACCACCTTCAGGCCAGCATTCTGACAGGCGTCAAGAACCTCCTTCAAGTATTGCACAGTCATCTCTGCCTTTGTGCTTCCATGAGTAAAGTAGTAAGGCACTGGCTGCTTCTACTTTCTCCGCAGGCCACGGATCATGAAGAGCAGAGCATGATTTGCAGTGCTGCAAGTCCTGCCCTAACTTCACAATCCTCAAAACCCTCAATACAGTCAAACTTCTGATTGAAATGCAAGTTCTCTCTGATTGACATTTCATCAAACATGAGACAACAATATCGATCTACCAGATATTTTCTGCAGACACTTTTCAAGTGCAGGAAACACATGAGCATTGATGCCTGTCCTAAATGGAACAGTATTAAGGAGAGACTGCAAGGATCGTCCGGATGTGAGGAGGAGTAGTGTTCGGAGAAAGATATAGGATTTGGGACTACGCTTAAGGAGAGACAGAGCCATCACTTTCTCTTCGAAATCCCACCTCCTTCCCTGAGGTCTGCCTGGTGTTCCTAATAATTGCTGCCAATAATCTGGCAGCCTCTACACTGAGAGAAGATGAAAATCTCTCCATAAGTGGATCACTTCCTCATCACAGAGATCTTTCAACTTCTTTCCTTTGTATTTCTTTTTCAGTTTGCAGAGTGCACTCTCCTTCTTCCGAATTTGTTCATATAATTTCCTTTTCCTCGGTGTCAATTCAGAAAGCGAAGCCAAATTAAGTTCTTTCAGAACTTAGAAGCTTATATATATTCAGAGCCTAAGAGATATGAGGTTCCTTTCACTGAAGAAGTGTTGCCTGCTGTTGGTGATGAACGGATTGCAGACATTTGAAAGGAAGTGGAAGGACTGTCTGCATGGATAGGAACAGGTGCTACAGCAAAGGGCACCAGTGTCTTGCTGTAGATTCTGGTGGGCGGTAGGACATTAAGGTCATGTACAGAATATAAACCTGAAGGGAAGGGATCAAAGGAAGGGGTGTGTAATGAAGGATCATGAGGTTGTGGGAGTGACTGTGCAGCAGAATCTGCCATATGGAACTGCAACTCTGTTAAGGTGTACCCTTTCAGCTGTAGTGAAATCACTTTCAGAGAAATGTTTGCTGCACAGAAATTTATTGTGCAGTATTCTAGCAGAATCAGTAGTACAAGATAACCCAACTCTTCCTGCCCATACCATAGCCCTGTAAGAGTATTACACTTTGTCTCAAAACCTTGAAATAATTCATCAGTAAACATTACAAACATGGTGTAGGTGCTACATTGCATCATGTACTAAAACAGACATTCATTCATTTACTCACTCTCCATTAACCTTTAAGAGACGGCCATTTAAATTCCGGTAGTGGTAGAGGGACGGAGTTAATTTAAATGCCCGCCACTGTAGAGTAATAAAAATTGTAATCATGTTACTCAAAATGCTGTGATTTCTACAATTTTTGTGATAAATGAACGAAATAAACGCTTCTTTTATCTAGAAAGAATATAGAATCAGTTATTGTAATTTACCGATTTTAAAATGTCTAAAAATTTTTACACTGATGCCAACAAAAATTTTTCCCCTCAATTTTGAACGTCTGTGCACAAAAATGCATATAGTTCCTGCACAAAACATTTCTGCAGTCTGAATGCCTGCTGGTGACATCATGCTCTAACTATGGCTTGTGTTGCTACAAAGTCAGATGTTTACACTTCGTTCATCAATCTCCAGTTCGTAGGTTCCTTACGGTATGAACGAGTGTGGGCGATGTCTACTCGTTCGCAGAAACACTGACTGTTTTATCTTGTATAGCCAAACAAGAAGTAGTCTGTTTTGAAATATAGCCAAGCAGTGTCAGAACTTTCAAGGCTAGCGTTGTGTTTAGGCTGATTTCGCACCGGGCCCGTCTGAGCCAGTCACGTCCAGTCGCGTCGGACTCACGTTGACTCATCTGACTGGCTTCACATAGCAACACAAGGAAATGTCCTAATCTCTTTCACACTGCACGCGTCTTGCCCAGTCCAGTCCTGGCCAGTCCAGTCATGACTGGCCAGGACTCATCCGGTTGAATTTCTTGCCAGTCTTCGTGCGTCTCGCTCATAAGTCACACGCGCTTTAATCGGTTTCATGTGTAACATATTGTTGTAATATGGATGTCGAGAAACTGATAATTCTAGTGAGAAGTAGACGTGAAATATATGACACAAAGGACCCAAACCATCGAAATAAAGACTACATTGCTAGTGTTTGGAGAAGCATAGCAGAAGAATTACAAACAACTGGTACGAACTTTTTATTTATATTATTTCATGTACAAAAATTTATGAACTTGTGAACCAATTGTTGGTTGTAGTAGTATAATTTGTCAGGTAGTTAAAATAATAATATTATTACAACCTACGTAAATATTAAAAGTGACAGACTGCACATAATTACGCACATTTGCCATCTTGCCAAGGCACAGAACCGACAGGAGAGAGAAAATAATCCTTCAATTTGTCTCTAATTTTTACTGCTTCAATACTTCCTCTGTGATGTGATGTAGGCGCTAGAGATCTTAACTGAGGAATATTAACATTTTCTTCCAGAAAGTTATTTTCTAAGATAGAGTCATTGTCATTTCCTCTTTGACGTATATAATTATGTAGTACACATGCACTTCTTATTGAACCTTCTGCCAATTCAACGTTAGTGGCAATACTCGTTTGGAAAATTCCAAATTTTCGTACAAGTATTCCAAAAGCACATTCCACTGTGCGACGTGCTGCTGATAATCTATAATTAAATACGCGTTTGGAATAATGAAGATCTCGTCGAGCGTATGGTCTCATGATGTTAGTTCTCAGCGGGAAAGCCTCATCGCCTACTAAATAAAATGGCATCACTACGTCAGTACCAGGAATTTCCTTAGGATTTGGAATATTCAATCTTCCATCTAGGAAAGCTTTGCCCATTCCCGATTCATTGAAAATTGTACTGTCATTGTCCCGACCATACGCGCCAACATCTATCATGATAAAATTACTATGAGCATCAGCAACTGCCATCAAAATAATAGAATGGAAATGTTTGTAATTATAATATTGTGAACCTGCATGGGGTGGGCATTTTATTGCACAATGTTTACCGTCTACACTGCCAATACAGTTAGGCATTTTGCACACTTCATTAAACGATTCTGCACTTTCGTTCCATCTTTGTGTTGTAGGAACAGGCATACATAACGGCTGTAGAATTCTCCATACTGCTGAATTCATTTCTGTGATTATATAATGGATGGTGCTTATTCCAATACGAAAAGCGTAGCTTAGTGACGTAAATGTTTCTCCTGTGGCCAAATACCTAAGAAGAAAAAAGAAATATCATTCCATTGGGGTCATATTTTATTTGTATTGTCTTTTCAGATAAGGAGGCCAGATTTAAATGGCAGAATTTGAGAAGTAATTATATGCGAGAAAGAAGGAAGCTGAGTACAATACCATCTGGTTCCGCCGCAGATAGTTCAAAAATAACTTGGCCCTTCTTCACCTTGCTCTCATTTTTGGATGTTAGTCTCAGCCACAAGAAAACAACGGGAAACGTTCCCAACACAGAAAGCGGAAGTATGGAAGAAGAGTCGCAGCAAAATACTGAAGAAGAAAGTCATGAGGCTGGAGAAGAAGAGAGCCAGAATGTTTCTAAAATTAATGCTACTGAAAATTTTGAGTCACAAAATACGAAAGATACTTCCTCAGAGAATAGAAAACGGAAGAAACCTGGAGCATCTGGACAAGATTACATCGATAAGATGTACCTGAACATGCTGGAGAAGGTGACCACTAGACGTCAAGATGATGATGATCCAGATTTCATGTTTCTAAAGAGTCTACTTCCTAGTATTAAGAAACTGGGGCCCCTTGAAAATCTAGAGTTCAGAGGGGAGGTAATACAATTATTGAGACATAAATTAACATCTGCGTCCCCTGTTCAGTTTCCCTCCAATCCATCTTCTGTTCAGTCAAGATATGATCAATATTCTCGGTCATCATCATCACCTGGGGCCTATTCTGAGTTCTCCATCCAGACAGATCAGCAGGTAGTTAATCAGCCATTGTCTCAAACATGTGAATTTCAAAATTATCAGCTTTGAGCCATGCCTTTATACTTCTTTTCTCAATAAAGAGTAACAAATAAGCAAGTATTAACTTTATTCTCACCTGAGATAAACAGCTAATCGTTCCTGTGGTGATATAGAAGCTCTGTAGTTTGTATTTTGTTTCACTATGTAGTCATGCAACATATTTTCTAGCTCATAGAATCTTTCACTACTCATTCGAAAGTAGTTATAAAATTTCCTTGGATCATTTAATAAATCTGGAAACAGATGTTTGAAAGTACCAAATGCATCTCTCTTCATGTTAATAGGATGAATCCAAAACATTTTCTTTCGCCTTCTTTCCCTCCTCCTCTGCAATCTTCTAAGTATAATAAACGCAATCATTTCCACGTCCATCTGGCCAGGAGAAAGAATGATCACTGACTGACAAAGACGTATTCAGTATGAAACCTAATGACTGGACTGGACTGGCGTTGACGTGACTGAACTGGACTGGCGTTGACGTGACTGGACTGGACTCATTCGGTGCGAAAGGACCCTTAGCTGTCCACCATGGCCTCGTGTTTGGAAGAAGCTGAAATTGAGAATCAACTTATAAGTGACACTGATTCAGACTGCTTGTACCGATGACTCTGAGAGTTGCGAGGGAGAAAGTGAATCCGAAATTGAAGTCGATGAAGAACCAGCATGGCAAGAGGAGTGTGAATAATTATTCAGGTGGAGCTGTGGGCAAACTGTGGCAAACAGTTATAGCATCTGTCGTCGAACCTGGAAATGGACAAATAAACTATTTTTCCATCTCCTGGATCTGAACAGTTACATCCTGTTGTCACACAGAGAATTTCTTCTCGCTCTTGTGCGGAACATGCTGGAAGGGGTCCACTTCGCCCTCAACGGCCCAGGGGTCGAACCCCTGCCGTTTCATTGGAGATACCTCGATTATAGGAGCTCAAACCACATCACTGGCTGTTGATTTCAATGAAGAACCATCATCTTCGCCGGCAACCTGGGGACCAACACACCAGCATGGCAAGAGAAGTGTGAATAATTATTCAGGTGGAGCTGTGGGCAAACTGTGGCAAACAGTTATAGCATCTGTCGTCGAACCTGGAAATGGACAAATAAACTATTTTTCCATCTCCTGGATCTGAACAGTTACATCCTGTTGTCACACAGAGAATTTCGTCTCGCTCTTGTGCGGAACATGCTGGAAGGGGTCCACCTCGCCATCAACGGCCCAGGGGTCGAACCCCTGCCGTTTTATCGGAGATATCTCGATTATAGGAGGCCAAACCACATCACTGGCCGACTTCCTGTACTTCGCAATTGAGGTGTCGTGTGTGTTTTTCGNATCTCGATTATAGAAGGCCAAACCACATCACTGGCCGACGTCCTGTACTTCGCAGTTGAGGTGTCGTGTGTGTTTTTCGCGTGGAAAACGAAGAACCGTCCGGACAAAGTGCGTGAATTGCGACATCAGACACTGGATTTCTGGATGTTTCCAAGATTTCCATACGAAGCCAACAGTCCGTTAGACGACGGAGGTGGGAAGAGAGACAACTTATAAAGCTGGTGACCAAAAATCATGTAAGTAGAAAAAGAATTTA
>NW_019730061.1:0-200 GCF_002891405.2 Cryptotermes secundus | reverse complement strand
CTACAAATAACGGCTACAATTACTTATCACACAGTTGCGGGGTTTCACACTTTATAACCCTAATGGCATTAATCTGTTGACACTGTTGCGGGGTTTCACGATTTATAACCCTATGCTCAAATCAGTTCACTCTGCCTTCAGTAGTCTACACATTGACAGTGGGGGAGCTATGTATCACTGTATCACACACTCCCAATTAC
>NW_019730060.1:16567-22063 GCF_002891405.2 Cryptotermes secundus | reverse complement strand
AATTGGACAGAAGACTGGGTAGAATTCTGAGGTGGTCTCTACGTGATAGAGAGTAGAGAAGAATCCGAAACCCATTGGGGCATCGAACTGTGCCCCCCAGCAAACCGTCGTTGAAAACTAATAAAGAGTCATCATTAACGCAAATACGTAAAAGTGAAGAATTCAAAGTGTTATCGAAAAGCACTTAAAAGTACAAAAAATCTGTAAAGAAACAGAGTTTTGTTCTCTTGTCACTGTTCATCTGTCATGTCTTTGAGCATGAAATTACGTACTTTGTAACTTCATTGACGATTGGTTATCATTCAATGTAGCATTACGAAAATAGGCACAAAAACTGGAAACTGTCAACTAGCTTGAAGACTCGACCAGAAGGGGTACAAATTGAATGAGCAAGGGAGCATCTACATTTATATATTTCTGTCTTGATGGTCAAATGGTTGCTTCTGCAGCTGCATTTAATGTATCGATGGAAAAGTATGGAAACAGAAAAGAGTGTTAGTACAAATGTCGCAGTGTCTGATGAATTCGCAAGGGTATTAAATGAATCATTAAAAGAATATACAAGACTGAAAACAGTCACAGAGAAAATGCTCTTTAATTTGTTTTCCCTTTACATCACACAACTTGATTTTTTCATTCTTTTTCATAATTTAGTTTACTTTCTGTATCTAAGTCTTTTGTTCCGCACCATTCATTTTATCGTCTATGTTAACGTTTCTATTCATCACCATTCAATTAGCTTTGTTTTCCTTGTATCTTCTTCCTTTGCATTCGTTCAAGGATGACCAATCTTTCACATAGAAGTGCATAAAATCGCGATGAAGTGTGACCGTGATTACTTGTGACATAGTATACTGAAACATGTGTGACCTAACGCAATAACAGCAACTATACACACTGTCGTTTTTATGTTTGTAATCGCAACAAATTTGTAGGAATCGCCAATGAAAAACATTCTTGCTACACAGCAGCGGAACAATATGCTCGGAAAGAAAACAGTTACAGGGGAAATACAAGTGGAATTTATGACGGCATTCAGTGCATGGAAACAAACAGTGGAACCGCGTAGAAAGAAAATTGTACCTCAAACAGATTTTCAAATTACAGACCACAAGGGAGCAGAAAGTTTTGTAGGCCACTAAAAATGGTTCGACCAAAGGACATTTCACTGGAGACGGAAAACAGGTTTTTGGGGGTAATATTTCAGGTTGATATTAATAATGACGGCATCGACGACAACGTTGATGATGATGATGATATCTCCAATGGTAATGGTGATGGTGTAAGTAGGCTTGAAGACATGCATATTGTTCGTTATATTATGCTCTGAATCTTTTAATGTATATTTTATATAAGTTAGACTGCAAATGGCCGATCACAGTGTCCGCGCTATCTAAGGCATGAACCGACTTCGCCCGCTCTAACACTGGGATCTTTGATTCGAATCTCACTCCAGGTATGGATGTCTGTGTGCATATGTTATGTGTTTGTGTTGTTCTGTGTGTAAGTACAGGCCTTGCGATGAGCTATTCCCCGTCCAAGGAGTCCTGCCTACTGTTTATAGATTAAGAAAATATAAAAGCGACCAATGCCCAACAAAGGACTATAGAGCCATAGATAGATTATATAGACTGAAAATGTTAAAATAGTTATAAGAAGATGGTTTTATGTGTTAAATATATTTTAATATTCTAACTTTTATAAAGTTTTGGAATTGCTTTTCTGTTTTGTATATCCCTACATAACATTTCAGTCTGCACCCCTGCAACACCTGCGCCACCTCTTGTCTCTTTCAGAAAGGCAGACTGCTCTGCACAAACACAGGCGCCAGGTGGTCTCATTAAAACCTACAAAGAGAAAGGATGAAAACGATATTACACGTAATAACAGTGAGCAATGCTAAAGTAAAAAGATGCAAGTTCATAGGATACGTGCGTCCCTTGAGAATGAGAGAGGAAGAAGAGAGCTTTGTGTACAAAACATGAGCGTGAAGGAAAAGGGAAAAGCAAGGGGGCGGAAATCACTTGATAGCACAATACTACAGCATAATGAAATTCATTTACCAACAAACTCATTTCAAATATTTCAGTTACAAATTATTATACCGAGCTGTGTAGCATATTTCTTGCTGGGTTATTGTGTACTTGTTGCTAAGGCAACAGAATTAAAGAAACGAACATATTTTCTCTGTAGGATTTGAGGTTCCGACGTCGGTTGTTATGAAATAACATGCGAAAACTTCTACATTCTGGTACATAATGGCGTATAGTCCGTTGAAAGACAACCGAACTTTCGGAGGAAAATGTCGTCTCCATCTTCAGGGTCAAAAAATAAGCCAAGCAAGAGACTAGAGTCAAAGAAGGTGGCAAGCAGCTTTGCGCTGGTTTCTTGCTTGTCGTATTCTTCGATCCTGAAGATGAAGTCGACAAATTCCTCCGAAAGTTCGGTTGTATTTCAACGGGCTACACGGCGTAATGTACCAGAAAGTAAAAGTTTTCACATTTTATCTGCATTACAGTCGCCCAAAATTCTGAAAATGTCGCCTTCATGCTTTGTCAAAACGTGTGCAGTGTTGCCTCATTTCAGCACTTACACTCGAAATTGGCCGGAGTTTAAAAGGTATAAGAAACGCCCAGTGACTAATGTCGAAAGAGTTAATTCAGTTATTATGAATTGAAAATTCAGTGGCTATCCCAGTGGTAATGGGCCTCAATTCAATTCAGAATGTACCTGTTTTGAATCCATGTCAGAAGATCTGGTGTCCTGATTGACTTCTTCCTAAGACTTTTTAAATCCTACATAGAATACGTACGGATAGTAAACTGTCTTCTCCAGGCGGACTACAATAATTTCCTTCCAGCTAGCTCGCCATACCATGTAATAAGTTCTAAACTTTTATAAACATGAGGCTTCAATGTATGATTACCTCTGTCTTGTATTCAAATTTTATTTATGTGTTCATCCTTAGTAATGCATAACTACCTGGTGTTCTAGATTAACGTTACTTCTTGTTATATGCTTTCATCCTCCAGTCATAGAAACCCAATAGTGCAAAACTACAATATCAAGCACTAAAACGCCGAAACACGAAATGAAAACAAATATACGATCATAATATTTTGAAACATCCTATGTGTTATAAACACTCCATGCAGAACAAAGGGAACAAATAGCGACTGTACTTTTAATTCAAAATTTTTTGATAATGACCCCAAAACAGTCTGTTATGATTGAGATTTTTAGTGTTTTCTCAGTATCTCTGGGAAAATTCTAGAGAAATGTTGGCCATAACAACTTTCCTTCATATCTTCTCCAAATCATCACTGATATTCCTCTTGTCTTTTAACTCTGGAAACTTAAAAGTAAAAAAGGAAGTAAAGGTACCCCTGTAACAGGCCATGGAGGCCCATAAGATTGTGAGATGTTGAGGTATCCACATATTCTAGATAATCGGCTCATAGATGGCGGTAAGGTTGTCAGCCCTACGCGCCGGCCGTCCTTTACCCCCAAGAATATTCCTGGTACTCATTTCTGTTAGAAACTGAGTCGACCCCAGGGCCATAGTGCGGCTGGAAGGATTAGGTCAATTGAAAAAATCCAGTTACCTCATCGGGACTTGAGCCCGCAACCTTCTGGCTTATAGCATAGTGCCTCAACCAACTATGCCACCGTGTGCCCCTCTGGAAACCTAAGCAGCCGATAAAAGGTCAATAAATGAGCTAGTAACAGACAGTGTCACTGCAGAAGGTTAAATTTTGAACCAAATAATCACTCTTCTTTAATTGACTCCTATGGCAGTTTAGAGTTCAACATGCCATACAGGGTTTGCGAACACAGGTGTCTCATAACTGGAGAACGTTCTAGCTGAAATGATCTAATATTTGCCAAGATACAAGATGATACAGGAGCCTCTGTGCCAGCAGATAATACAGTCTGCGTAGTAGTTCAAGGCACCGTAATTCAATTTAGTTTCATGTCCCCATGGCAGCTGTATGCCTGCATTGGATTATTGCTGCCTGCTACATAGCTATACAGGTATTCCAGTGTTGTGTACACCAGATAAAACTAATGCGCTTGGAATTTATAGATGACGTCCAGTAATTACACCAACAATGTAATTAAAGGTTTTACAGAGAAAAGTTATTAAATATAATTTTATTACTAGATATTATTTTGCAGCAGCACTTAAATGTTCTGTGCCAATAAAACCAATAATCTCTATTGATATAATTCTAAGCTACTTTTACTCGACTTTCATAACTACAAACTCTCTCCTCGAAATCAGTCTTAATCTCTTCTAACGCTTCCTTCTTCAGTTTGTAAGACAATGTTTCTCAACCGCCGGGCCACTACCCAGTACAGGGCCCTCGTCTTATAAAAAAAAATAATTTACCGGGCTGCGGTCTCACAAATGTTGAGAACTACTGTTCTAAGGCACCACTTTCCAAAGTGTTTTTCCATAAGTTATTATCCAAAATGTTTTTACCTCAGCACTACTGCGTAATCTGTATAAATCTAAAATTTCCTTCTAATGTGATATTTTAAATTCATCACTGTTTACATCCGTTTTAGTTTGAAATATTTCTATAGTTACTTTTCTTTCCGAGAACTTCCGCCTGTGACCTTGTCTCCTGCAGGTAAGCAGTCACATTTCACTGCTGTGCAGAAAGTACGAGTAGTAAAAGTTATTCTGCACATTCACGAGAATAAACAATCATATCCATCATGTACCAGATCTATCTTTATCCTCCGCATTTCGTAAAATAGGCGAATTAATAGCAGGTTCTCAAATTAATATTAAAATTATTATTTTTTAGAATTTATCATTTTATTCTGGGGCACGCTGTAGCGTAGTTGGTTGAGGCACTACGCTACAAGCCGAAAGGCCGCAGGTTCAAGTCCCGATGAGGTCACTGGATTTATTCAGTTGACCTAATCCTTCCGGTCGCACTATGGCCCTGGGGTCGACTCAGCCTCTAACATAAATGAGTACCAGAATTAATTAAATAATTTTCCTGGGGAGTAAAGCGCGCCCGGCGAGTAAGGCTGACAACCTTACCGCCATCTTTGAGCCGATTGTCTAGATAATGTGGGCCCCTCAAAGTCTCACAACCCTATGGGCCTTCAAGGCCTGTTACAGGGATAGCTTTACTTTTTTTTATCATTTTATTCTAAATGTAAGTTTTAAGCCATTTCTCCTGCTTTTGATATTCACGTATTTGACTTCGTCAAGAACATCTCACAGTAATTGTCTTTTGTCAAGATACAAACCTTGTAATGACATTCTCTCTATCGAAGATGAGGTATATTTTATTACAGGAAACACTTTTTCAAACTCTATTTCCTGACGATCCTGTACCAAGGCATATGGAATTATTTTTCTTGCTGATACCAAAGCTGAATTTCTTAGCACAGTTTTTATTCACTTCAAAAATTCATATACCTCTTTGTTGCTTGATAATAATAATAATAATAATAATAATAATTTACTTATTA
>NW_019730060.1:0-16502 GCF_002891405.2 Cryptotermes secundus | reverse complement strand
TCACATACACAATTGCATTATATGCAGTTCCAAATCAGATTTCCATTTGTTTTTCGAAATATTTCTTACATAAAAATGTTTCAGGTTAGAGGTGTGGTCCTCAGCGAAGTGCTTATTCTGTGCCATGTAATATCTAATGCAGAGCCCGCTGAAATTTCAAAGGGAAATTGTTAAATACAGACTTAATCAAAGTAAGGTAATCTCAATAATTTGAAAATTTTGGAAATACGACTACGAGCACATTTATAACGAGATACTAAATTTGATAGATTGGAAATGTGCTTCTCCTGTCTAGCTGCAATTTTTCACAGAAAACATTTTTAATAAATCAAACGACATTAAAAATTCCCATCCTTTTTTGTGTTCAAATGTCAATAAGCGTCACAAAAATATTCAACCGCACATTATTCTGAATGCTCTGGAATGCAGCAAATGGACAGAATTTTGAAAATGTCACCTCTAGCTGCAGTTCCCATAGACAATTCTTTCATTCATCCACCCTGCCTACATTTGATCACGATTTTACTGATATATGCGAGTATCAATGGGAATTATTTTTCGGCACATTTCTGGGCGTGGGATATCCAACTAAGTTTAAAGCTATGCTTACTTAGTTTAATTTATATTAGAAGTTAAATTAAGCCTCTTGTAAGTGAAGGGTTATTCTGGACCTATGTAAGATAAAGTTATCCTTGTAACAGGCCATATGATTGTGGGAGGCTGAGGCTCCCACATCTTCTACAGAATAGGCTCACAGATGGCGGCGAGGTTGTCAATCTTATGCGGCGGCCGCCCTTTACTCCTCAGGAAGTCTGCAGATCGTCATTTCTGTTAGAGACTGATTCGACCCCATGGCCATAGTGCGGCTGGAAGGATTAGGTAAATTGAAAAATCCACCTCATCGGGACTCGAGCCCGCGACCTTCCGGCTTATTGCATAGTGCCTCAATCACCTACACTACCGCTTATCCCATATATATTGTGACATGTTGAGCTATGGATGATGCCCCTCCCCCCACCGCCAGCCGAAGTGAGCCGAGCGGAGCCGAAGTTAGCCGAGTCCCAGCATCCTGGTCGTTATGCAACGCGAGTCAAGAGCGATGACGTCACCAAGGGGTACCGCGGTTGCTATGCAGCGCGGGTAAACAGTGGTTGCTAGAGACGACGGTAGTAACAGCGGTACACAGCGTTGCTAGCACGACGGTACCAGACATAGTGGTGCCTATTACGTGGCCGTTTTCTGTATTGTCCGATCGAGGCTACATAAGGAGCAGCGAAGGCTATTCACAGTTAGTCCTCGATCTACCTCCGAGTTAGTTCCGAGTTAGCCAGCAACCAATCAGTTGTATTGTGGCATTTGGAGTGTAGTATTTGTGATATTGCAGATAGCAGTAATTGTGAATCTGTAATTTGGGTGATTGTAAGTGCGAATGTGAAATAAAATTCGCTATACCAAATACGGCGTGAAGTTATTTGTCGCGTTATACACCCAATATATATATATACTTACCAAAATAAAATTCGATTTCTAATTGTAAAACCAAACTTAATCTAAATCCGTGAAAGAGTGAACACAGACCATCTCCAGCTTATGTTTCTATTTGTAAATATGTGGAAACAGTATATTCTACTTGTTTTTCCTATCTTATAGCAATTTGTCACAGAAATATTAAGAAATTATGCCATAAGTTTCATAATTATTTCTTTTAATAACCATTTTTAATGGTTCACATAACTGGTGAAATTGTGTTACTGTCACATGTTATCATTTATCTGCACAGAACATGGAAATGTGTGCCAATAAAATAGAATTAAGGGATTTATTCCTTAAAAATTAGTTGTCACCTCCAAATTTTGCTACAGCAAATCAATCAGGAAACCTGGAATACTGTGGTGGGATTGATCTATTGCGGTCTAAAGACGGAGCATTTGCATGTACAGAAGAGATCGATGTAGGGCAGTGGGAACGTTCCCAGACTGAGTCCTTCTTGATTTATCAGGCATTCTCACTGAGACTTTTCACTTTTCCTTTTACTTTTCCAAGTAGCACCATGAAATATATGGTAGACATCTAAAGTCATACCTAACAAATATCTCTGTCTGTCTATCTATCTACCTATCTGCCTATCTGTCTAATTATCTATGGCTCTACAGCCCTTTGTTGGATCTTGACTGCTTTTTCAATTTCTTGATTTTTACACAAGTGTAGAACTCCTTGGACGGGGATCAGCCTGTCGCAAGGCAGCTACCTGCACACAGGACAGCAAAAACGAGTAAATACACATCCATGTCTCAAGTGGGATTCGCACCCATGATCCAAGGGTTCGAGCAGGAGAAAACAGTTCATGGCTTAGACCATGCGGCCACTGTGACCTACGTTACTGAACCCTAGATACTGTTAAAATCAAACTAGTATATCGGTAGGCTCGACAAAGAAGTTTCATAATCGTCACTGTGTTCCTTGCAAGTACATGAACGTGAGTTTACAGGTATCATTTTATTAGTATTATCTGCAAGAGAGCAAGTAATGCCTGCTTTCCAGATACTATAGCAGTCATGCCTTGTTAATATGAACGGAATTGTAAACATACCATCTACCTCAAGTGGGGAGAGGAATTACCACCAGTCGAACCTACTGTGGTATTGCAGCTCACGTACTGCGTGCGGCTTAGATACACACGCTTGGCTCTCTTGTGGAAGCTGCCACACACAATTTAGAAAAGACAGAAACAGGGGACATCGCCGCATTCAAGATATATGCAGTTTCATTTAGGGATTAGCAGCCGTTTCAGATCAACTATCTAAAGCGCACTTTACTTTTTGTAACAGCAACGAGACACACAGTTCATTTGTGGGCTATCCTTACATACAATCCGGGGTTCGATTCCATGTAAAAGCAGAGACTATTCTCTTCGCTGCCAATTTGAAATCATCACTGAGACAGCACTCAGCTTCATATCTGACGAATACTGTAGTCTCTTTTCGGGGTTAAAGCAGCTGGATTGTAGAGCTAGCCGTTCGCTTCCATCTAGTTTAGAAGTTAAGAACGCTTTGATCTTTATTTGCACTCCACATATGCACCTTCATGATACGGTGCAGAGACTCGGGTGCAGGTCTAACATTGTTCTGGTGTACAAAATTTCATAAAAGAAGAAAACAAACTCTGTGATCGTTCCGAAATCATTGTCTAGCAGCTATAAAACCTAGGCAGTAGATCAACAATCATTATGTAAAGTAATGAACAAGAAATAACTCTTTGTGTGGGGGGGGGGTTTAATACCCTATTATTTAAGTTACAACTTTCAGCACCACAGCCACTCACGTGATATACTTTTATGTGTCTCAGAGCATGAGGCCACAACAGCACAAGGCGAGAGTATACTGCCAGCCAAGGCGCGACTCCGAGTGCAATAGGCTATGGGTGTGAGGTGATTTAGGTTAATGTTCCTTTCCCCTTTGTAATCCCCCGACTAGCACCGCAGTCGCATTTTTGTGTGGCGTTGTTTTCCTAATGCCACCCCGAGACTGATTTCAGCCGTTCTGTCATTCCAGCGACGCTGCAACCACAGATTGTCAAGCACAGGGAGTTGGTGGTCAGACTGCCTCTCTCATATCCTGCTCCTCTGATGACTGCATGACAAAAGCGAAGTCGCGCTGCATGTTGATAGTTTCCCGGTAAAATTGCCATGCTAATCTTCAGTCTTTTAGTATTTTAACTAATTTTAAGCCATCATGGATTCAGTTAAGAGCATACGTTCCAACAAACAACGGATTAGAGAAATCATTTTTCCAAAACCCTTTACAAAGTATTGGTTGCTATAAGAACAAACTGCTTTAACATATACTCTGCATTTTGGCCAAAGGTGGTATTTATATGTTTCTCAGAATAAATATAAATTATTTCTCTGAACAGCAATGACAAACTGGAATTTTTAATGGAGATGAAGGTGAATGTAAAGCTATCCCTGTAACAGGCAGTGGAGGCCCATAGCACTGTGAGATGTCGAGACTCCCATATTTTCTAGACAATCGGCTCATAGATGGCGGTAAGGTTGTCAGCCTTACCCTGCAGCTACCATTTACCCCAAGGAAGATTCCTGGTACTCATTTCTGTTAGAGACTGAGTCGACTTCAGGTCCATAGTGCGACTAGAAGGGTTAGTTAACTTGAAAATTCCAAAAACCTCATAGGGAATCGAACCAGTTACCTTCCATCGTATAGCATAGTGCCTCAACCAACTACGTTACCGTGTGATTTTAATGAAAATGAGAATTTTTTAATTAATCAAATCTAAATAATCTTTCACATTCAGTTTCTGCCTCGCAAAAAAAAACAACACATCTTTTAATGAGACGAGACGTGCTTCTTGCGACGCAGTAACTGAATGCTGAAGATTATTTAGATGAGCTCCATATTTCAAAACTTCCACTGTGTGGATTTATATTATGTATAACATCACTGCATATAGGATATTGGTGGGAAAGCCAGAGGAAAGAAACCACTGGGAAGACAAAGACGTAGGTGGGTGGATAATATTAAAATAGATCTTAGAGAGATAGGATGGGATGGTTTGGATTTGATTGATTTTGTTCGGGATAGGGACCGGTGGAGGGCTCTTATGAACGTGGTAATGAACTTTCGGGTTCCATAAAATGCTGGAAAGTTATTGAGTAGCTGAACAACTAGCAGCTTCCCAAGAAGGGCTCAGCTCCATGAATGAATGAGTATAAAACAAAAAAGAAGATTTACTATTTTGTTCAAAATTATTCGTGAATCATTTAACGACACAATTAGTAACCCTGACTGCGTTGCTTCGAAAGATTGGATAATAATGAACAATGAACTGGGAAAATGTGGTATAAATCGGCCATAATCGAAGATAAATTCAAGATGTCTGTCTGGAGAAACTAAGGCAGCAGACCTCAGTCTGGATTGTTTTTGTTCTGACTGCTGAGGCTCGGACCTCACACTTACGAAGTGCAAGTCAGGAGCTCTGACACTTTAGGCAAGGCACTCAATAATTAACTATCAACATAGTTTCCTGCCAAGTTATATTAGTTTATTAAATAAAGTTTGGAATATTCCGTGTAGTTGAGTCGACTTATAGCCATTAATCATCTATCACTTCAGCCCTCACTTGAGTTGCTTTAGTTCTACGCATACATCCCCTGTATTGCAATCAGCAGCCAGCGTAGTCGGTGTAGCAACTGGCTACGGGCTGGACGACTGAGGGGTCGGAGTTCGTGTACCGGCAGGGTCAAGAATTTACTCTTCTCCAAGTCGTCAAGACAGGCTCTGGTGTCCACTCAACATCATATCGAACGGGTGCCGGGAGCTATCTCTCCGAGGGTAAAGCGGCAGGGGCGTGAAGCTGGACACTCACCTACAGCTAGTGCCGAGTTCAAGAAAATGTGGAGATATACATCACTCCTCCATACGCCTTCCAACGGCCATACCATGCTGAAAAATCCGCTTCTCGTCCGATCACCGAAGTTAAGCAACATTGGGCGTGATAGGTGACCGCTTGGGAACACCACGTACACTTGGCGCTTCTTTAAGGCTGGGGCCACACGAGCGTACAAAATGCGTCTCTTATAACGAACGTCGTGACGTCCGTTGTAGAAATAAACAAGAGAGGCGAATGCTACGCTTTCTTCTGGCTCAATTGCAGACAAAAAATTACGCACCCCATTCTGCAACTGTGTGGTGTCCTCAGTAACGTCCGTCATAAAGTATGTAGCGTAGCGGTAGGGTGCTTCTCATGCAGCCTTTCACCGCAGAGGCCATCATATTATTTTTCTAAAGTATGTAATTCGAAATTAATTGAGAAAATCAAAATTCCGCGGTCCCTGTCTGAAGCCACAACTTCTCACGATAATAACACATTCACTTTCATACTGCTCTTATCAGAAAGACGAGCGGTAAAAGCCTGAGAACCTAAGAAAATGATTCTCTGTCTCTTCCCACAGCAAAATGTCTTTGAATTTTCCCATGATTTTCGTTTTCATCCACTCTTCTGTTATATATTCTTCATGCTCTCACTTTTTCCCTCCCAACCTCCTCCAAGTGGCCTGAGTTGGGATGCACGAGAGATTTGTGTTTACATATAGCATGCTAACACAATGCTCACCACACCAACACCTGATGATGGAGATAAATAAAACCTCCGAATACTGGACATCAACTCCACATCGACAAAGTCGATTGCCTAAGAAGTCTTTATAGGAAGAACTAAAATAATTAGACAGTAGTACATAGAGCTGACTCCGGTCACGGTAGCCGAGCGGTCTAAGGCATGTACTGCCTTCGCTCGCTTGGAAACCGGGATATTGGGTTCGAATCCCACTCAGGACATGGATGTTTAGTTTGTGTGTATGCGTTTTTCTGTGTTTGTGTACAGGTAGAGGCCTTGCGACGAGCTGATCACCTGCCCAAGGAGTCCTACCGAATGTGTGTAAGATCTAGAAAAACCGAAGTGTACGGAGAAGTTCATGGAGGTAGGCCTAGGCCCAATGGGTCTGTAGTGCCAAGGAAAAAAATGTGTATATATATAGAGCTGACAAGTTTAATAACCGTATTTCATAACATGCCTAGCTAACAATCGGGTAGCTATTACATTTATCCAACACACCTGTCGATTGTCAAAGCCGTAATCCCAGAGAAATTGTTCGCTTCACCCACGACATCTGTCATGCAAATATATACTCTAGAGAGAAACAGTTCAGACGACTGCCGCCAGGGCGAGACTGTATACTGATATCTACCCTGGGCAAATGTATATTTTGGAAGAATGTAGTTCGGTGGTTTTCCCGTCAGGGTGAGACTGTGTGCTCATACCTACCCCAGATGTAGCGACACCAAGTCGATAAAGCTCCCTTTAGAAAGTTTGCTTTTCCTTGCACCACTTAATTTGATGAAAACCGTCTTACTTAAGAACAAAGGAAACAAAAAATAAGAAAAACAAATGAACAAGATACATCTTCTTTCTTCCTGGATTAGTCGCAAGAATTCATTTTTCCCTTGTTTTTACAACATTGGGAACAATAAGGAAATTAAAATGCCGCTAGCACGAAAGTTGTTGTTCATAAGAATATAAATGAACGGAATGAATTAAATAACCATGTTTACTCTCTTGTGTTTCTGAAGAAAACCAAAGATCATCTTAATTTCTTGAGGAAATATATTTCCACTCAAGCTCCGAAGATGTGTGTGTGTGTGTGTATGGTAAATCTATTCGTGAGTATGCCAAAAATCTCAACTAGATATCAAAATGTAACTGGAAATGTTAAGTGATCAATGCTTCCTTCAAGTTGGACCAGGAACATATCAGAACTTTACCAGTTCTCGTAAGTTATATCCGTATGACAGAAGGGACTCATGCAGATCAGCACCCCAAGGTATAATCAAGAGAATGTAGAGTACAGGAGAAGAAATGTTGAAGCTCTCGAGATAACATACAGAAATGAGGAAACATTATTTGGCCTATTTACTCGTATTCATATAAGGGCGTGCCCCCGTTTGATACTCTAAAGCCATCTTTCATAACTGTTCAATCGTATCTACAAGGAAGTAGAGCAATACATTTATGATGTAAAATGCTAAACCCTTTTAGAAACAATGTTAGATATCTGAAAAATACGGTATTTAACATATATCGAATTATCTCTTTTCGTAAAGGGATAATATGTTCCTGGATCTGAGGTTCTGACTGCGTGGACTGTGGCCCTCTGGGTTGTAACCCTATGTACTAGTTTGGACAGCCAGAAGCTTCGGAGGAATATATCGTCTCCATTTTCTGGATTGAGAAACAGGCCAAACAAGAAAACCGGCAGCTGGCTGATTTCTTGTTTGAATCACTCTGCGACTCTGAAAATGGAGGCCCTATGAATCGATGGGCACTCTCTGAACAGAACGGCGATAAAACCCAGAAGACAGCATGACTGCTCTTCAAGAAAATTATTATGTTAAGAACACGAAATATACATTTATTTTTCAGTTAGTAATAATACATAGTATTCTGGAATATTACTTTACGATATTAAAATTTATACAATTTTGTTTCCCTGTTTGTGATAGTAGACTCACAGCATGTTTCTGGCTCCTTCACATAGCAGGTTATAACCACAAATTGCGCCAATACATCCCTTTCTTTGTTTATAACTAACAAAATAGTAACCCTGCATGTATCTGAGGTTATTTGTATTTTGTCAGTTCTGTGTTCAGAGATTTCTTATAGAGAATGGTCATTATTACATAACACTAGATATTTGCTTTTTGGAAACTCACGTTCTTTATAATTTCAGTAATGCAGATGTGTTCGCAACAGTTTTATGTAGGGTTTCAAAAAATGTATTTTGAAAACTACTAGCTTGTAATGCCCATTGATCCAAGTGTAAAGGAGCTCAAGTTAACTGGTCGATTTTGATTAAATTTGGTATGATACACCTACACATAATTTACGAGTAAATTTGGTATTTTTTTTTTTAGTTTTTTAATTAAAACGCTTGCTGAACATTTTCGTGTATTTTGTGAGGTATTTAACAAAAGACATTTGAAAACATATTATTATATTTATTATAAGTGNATCCGTTCTGCGGTGGTATGACTCACGGCAAATTGCAGCCGCTGCGCGCACTTGATTGTATGCACTGTATTTTAAAGTTTAATTCACATTAACTGATTTCATACACCACTTTACATTAAGATGTAAGCTATCTTTACGTACTTTTTCATTTTCGGAAGATTTTTGTAAAAATTTTTATAGCCTAGGACGTTATGTCACATGAACATTATTAGATGTGTTGTTGACTTTAAACATTTTTAGGGTATTTATTTAATTCGTTATGTACTGAACTTCAACATATACATTTTAAATCCTTTCACAGATTTTAATTAAACATGATACACTGTACTTAACACTATTTTTGACATATGTACATTTCATTAATCAAATCAACGTCAAGGTCTTTTGGATATAATTCACGAGGATTTCCACCTGCGAGTTTTATTCACTTTAATTTTCTTTAAGACTGATGTGATAAAAAGGGCCTAAATGTGAGTATTAACGCGAGGGAAAATGTCTTAGGTAAACTTATAAGGACTTACTATATGTTCTTTGTCTTCCTGCAGAGTGTATAAAAGTCATTGATGCAAGAAAATTGCTGATATAATTTCAGCATAGGCCCGACGAAGGCCTATTATACACGTTACCTCAACAGCATTGCCCAAATTCTTGCTGCAGTCCTGAAGTGTAGTTCATGACACGCATTTCTCATACCTAGTAGAGGACAGACAAACGCCATAAGCAAATAAATGCCTTTTTATAATACCACTCCAAGTGTGCATTTCCCATTCTTTTTCTTGACATTCAGACCTTTAACGAGCTAGAAATATATAGTCAACGGAACGAAAGTAAACACCACGAAATTCAAACCATAGACAGAGCCGCTGAAATCCGTCAAACTAAGTAAAGAAGTAAAGCTATCCCTGTAACAGGCCGTGAAGGCCCATAGAGTTGTGAGACGCTGAGGGTCCCACATTTTCTAGACAATCGGCCCAAAGATGGCGGTGAGGTTGTCAGCCTTACGCGCCGGCCGCGCTTTACTCCCCAGGAAAAGCCACTCGTTTTATTTTTGCTGTAGCCTAAAGCTTTTAATTCATTTCTTCCCCGCATGAAATTAAACAAAACGTTGTACTCTTGTCCATGAAGACCCAAAAAGGAAAAGAAATACTCTCTTCTTTATATTTGCCGTGCGCCCAACCAAACTGAAGTTTTCTGCTTGGAGAAATCCGGTGGTTGAACTTCATCTCCTGACCCGGAAATGATATTTTTAAAGTGCCGAGAAGTGGAAGATTTTCTTCTCCTTCTTCTTCCTGGGTCACGTGACAGGGTTAGGGACCGGAAATTACCATCGACAGAGCAAGAAGTAGGAGTGCAATTGGTGCGTCCCTGCGTACTCCTGCTACTTGCCATTTCAGCTCACGTAACTTCCTGGATTCTAAAATATTGCTCCTCTACAACTCCTTTCGCTTTCGTTTTCATAGGTAATATTTTGTGTTGAAGGTTACTTCACTTCTTTATTTTCGAGTTTTGATTTTATGCTTATTTCCTTTCCCTTTTATTGGTATTTTTCTTAGAAGACTAGCGAAAATATTAATGAGATCTTCATTATATTTGAAACCTGCTATCAGTACAGTGATGACACCTCACTCACTCTCATGGGGCTGAACCCTTCTTGAGAAGCTGCCAATTATGAAGCTACACATGAACTTCCCAGCATTTTATGGAACCCGAATGTTCATTACAGTGTTCAGAAGAGCCCTCCACTGGTCCCTATCCTGAGTCAGATCAATCCAATCCATACCGTATCAATCTAGCTCTCTAAGATCCATTTTAATATTGTCCGCCCACCTACGTCTTGGTCTTCACAGTGGTTTCTTTCCGTCTGGCTTTCCTACCAGTATCCTACAATAACAACTTTCAATGGTAATAGTTACATCTGTGCCTCTGATATTAATAAGCGTTTTTGCGAAGTTAAATTGAGCTCATATTTGTCTTTCTGAGTACTATTTATGTCACTGACGTATTTAGACAGCTGTCTTTAGAATTCGAAATTGGAGATTTGTCACTACAAGCTGCACGGTTGTTTCGATTTCCACCTGTATTTTTCCATAACGAAGCTCGGCTTTCGTATGGTAACACATGAACTTTTCCATGTAGCTAATATGCTGTTCATTGGTGAAATTCGGTATGAGAGATGAGTGCATAGTCGGTCATGTTAATTTATAGCCATACTGACAGCCGGGGTTCGATTCCTGATAGAAGCAATATTTTTCTCTTCCCTACAGAGTCCAGTCCGGTTCTGGGGAACACCCAGCCTCCTATCCAATGGATACCGGGGACGATTTCCCAGGGACTAAAGCGGTTAGGGCGTAAAAATAACCACTCACCTACGTCTAGTGCCGAGATAAAGGATGACGGAGCTATACATCAACTTCCCCATATGTCTCCACGGCTGAGTACCTAATTAACTAAGCACAGAGACAAATTTACCTAACTTTTAAATGTAATAAATTTTGTAACTTTAACAGTAGAAATTATTATTTAGCAGCAAATACTCTTAATACGCTGCAAAGATTGCCTCCATGAATTTATGTATTACTACTAGATGGAGTATACGCTTTTCAGTCTTAATAATTCAGTGATCAAAATGTTAAAAAAAAGTAAAGTAAAGCTATCCCTGTAACAGACCATGGAGGCACATAGGGTTGTGAGACGTCGAGGTTCCCACATTCTATAGACAATCGGATCAGAGATGGCGCTGAAGTTGTCAGCATTATGCGCCAGCCGCCCTTCAGCTCCAGGAAGATACTGGTACTCATTTCTGTTAGAGGCTGAGT
Source organism: Cryptotermes secundus (assembly GCF_002891405.2). Classification (NCBI taxonomy): domain Eukaryota; kingdom Metazoa; phylum Arthropoda; class Insecta; order Blattodea; family Kalotermitidae; genus Cryptotermes; species Cryptotermes secundus. Next base: position 5,103 of record NW_019730060.1, on the reverse strand, counting down.
CGACCCCAGGACCATAGCGCGGCTGAAAGGATTAGATCAATTGAAAACAAACAATCCAATGACCTCATCGGGAATCGAACCCACGACATTCCGGCTTGTTGCCTAGTGCCTTAACCATGCTACTGCATTTCCCTGAGCAAAATGTAGGTACATTTATATTTGCATGGAAGGTAATACGAATCTAAGATTCTTTCCTCTTTTTTTTTATTTTGAGTGACAGTCATTAGGATTTGTAAAATCTTTACACCGTTTTATGTTTCACAAATCCCAAATCTGTATACTTGAGGAAATAATAAAGATATTCCAGCATGTATTTCTCATATAAGATTTGAGGTTTCCTCGACAGTGTCCACAGATCATGGTCTTCTAGGCTGCAATCTTGTTGACGGATAACATCATACTGGAAGAATCTTCATTTCAAAGGTTCAGATGTCTCAATACGGAACTAGTAATCTGAATACGTGGTACTGATTTGTCCATCAACATTATTGTAGAAATGGAGGCAAATGACAAATGCAGGCTGAATGAATAAGTAGACATGTTTTGAAAGTTTCATGGTGCTTCACAGATAGTGAAGTATTTGTTCAGATACTCAAAGAATTCCCTACTTTTTAAGAAACCCAAAGATTTATTTCATTTTTGTAAGAGACTACCATTGGTCCTTGTTGAAACAAAAAACTGAAGATGTCTCTAGTTAAATAAATAATTTGTTCATCATTGTTAGCATCATATATGAATGAAATCGCTGGGATGATCAAAGTTCATTTTATCATAGCTAGTCAGATATTCTATTTGAAATTTCTATGTTAATTTGAAATACAAGGAATCAATATATCATATTTCTGTGCATTTTAAAGGAGCTAGGAATGTGTTAGGAGAGAAGTAGGAATTTCATGCAATTTCAGTTGAATTCAGAATACCCAAGATACTTGTTATTTTATTTAAAATGCATACACATGATGTGTTTTGAAGAGCTTGTGTAAGCAAAAATTTATCTGATATTTATCCTGCACAATGAGCTAAAATGAGAGTAAGTTTACTGCCCAGAGCTCCTACCTCTGGAGGTAGGGGCTAGCTCTATCTATTGGGACCCAACCGAGTAGGTTTTACCTGAGGACGGGGACAGAATCCAGTCTCCGAAACGTTGTGTTTTAAAAAAGAAACAGGGCGGTTCTTTTTTTAAATAAACAGACAAGACGATGGATAATGTCCAAAAACAAAATACTTTTAGCATATGTAGATAAACTAATATACAAATGTGACAGAATTAAATACACAACCTTAACATATAATTAAACTATTCGAGAATGTTTAAAAAATTAAATCTCTGGGAATAACACTAAAAAATCAGAATCACATGAGATTAGAGATCCTTACAGTGGAAAATTAAAAAATTACTCTCTTCTGGGATGTGATACCATGCAATTGGACAGGAAGGTACAAACTTTAGGAGAAACCTGCTGCTCCTCTCACTCCTCTCCCCTGAAGATGTAAGCAGCAGGTTCCTCTGAAACATTGGTACTTCTGCACCAGACTACAAGATATCACATACCATAAGAGAGAAATCTTTTATGTTGTCATCTGTTAGCAACTAGATATGGGTTTGGATTCATAATTGGATTTCTTGTACACTTATAACTCATAACTAAAAGTAATTACAGTAGTACTGCTAATCCAAGCACTCTACTTCTCACTACGGCATACACAAATTCTTCTAAGTTTGCTATGTCTTCATGTACCCATTACTTGGTGGTGGCCAGCAACAGTGCAGATTCCCTTGACTGCTTCTGTCCTCAGCAGCTTCATTCCTCACTGACTGGCAACTGACTTGCAACTTATGGCCTTCTAGCCATGACTGACGACTCGCTGGTTATCATTTGCAATACTGACTGTGCCTGGTTTTCACTGACTGTCAGTTGCCTCTCTGGCCTGATTTTCATAGATGTGCATGGACCTTATAGAGAACACTGTTTTTAATTAATTTAGTTCTTCTGTGCTTATCCATTGCCTAGCAATTCTTATTATTTAGCTGTTGCCTTGCAATATACCATGTAATTTTTACACAATATCATTCACTTTGAATACACCTTCCATNAATAAATCAATCTTTATAATGAGCTTTTGAGAATCAACAAGTCAATGTTTTTTAAAAGAACAGGTCAAGAAAATGGTGAACAGGGTGAACTGTAGGAAAGACAGTGTAGGATTTGAAGTTCTCACAGCAGGGGTTTTAAAGAGTTCTTCTCCTAGGACAAAAAGTCGTGTAGTCTGTTGAAAGTCTACTGACATTTCAGAGTAACATGTCACCTCCAGCTACAGGGTCGAAGAGTAAACCGAGTAAGAAACAAGTGTGAAGGAGGCAGCAAGCAGTTTGAACCCAGAAAATGGATGCAAAATGTTCCTTTGAAATGTCAATTGACTTCCAATGGCCTACATGGCATTATTTTGAAGAAGAGAGAATTCTTTAAAAATGTAGGGACTTATATAGACTATTTACATGGCCATGATGTTTTAGTAGTGTTTACTGAGTCTTTGTAGAAGGCAAATGTATATTTGTTAACTGTTATAGTGGTGTGTTTTGGTTATACTGAAGAGATCCTTGCCAATAATGGCACAAGCAATCCACGTAGTATTATAATGCTGAAGTATCAGAAATGTTAAAAGTTTTGTGAAAAATATGTATCATACGTGTTTAATTTTAAAATGGAATATATGAGTAATTTTTTTTTCTGTTGTATTTGAGGAAACTACTTTATCAGCCCAGTACGTGTCGTAAAGATGGTGGATTATAATTTACAGCTGTGTGTGGCAGAATTGTAATGGTTATATTTTGTTGACAGTCCTGGGAAGCATCAGCAAAGACTTTCAAATTCTCAAGCAGTGAAGTCTTCAGGACTGAGTATGGGAACCTCAGATGTTTCCCTCTCTTGTGCTGTAAGTAATGTATGATGATCCTAGCAGTAAAAATTTTTGGTACAAGAATTATCATGTATATTTAGAAAGTTAAAAAATCAGTTCAGTTTTCATACCTGTAGAGTTATATATGTCCTAGAAGAGATATACATTTTAAATGTCTATATTGCGGTTGGCATAATCAGTTGAAGCATTAACAGGCAGATTATACAAAATTCTGTAAAGCAGTATGTAATTATTATTCTGGTTTAATGATGCTGCAGATGTCTGTGAGAAAAGTGTTTTTCCAGGTTACAAAGTTACCCCTTATGCACAAACAGAGGAACTCTTGTAGCAGATGTGTATGACATGTTGGATGTTAATTACGGATATGTTGAGGTATTCAAAATTAGATGACCATATTTTTTAATATGATTCATTTTAACAGCCTTTTCACTTCAAGGAATAAATGAACTATAACATATATCATTTGGATTCTTTGGCAGACTTTGAGAAAATGCCAAAACCACAAGAAAATGAAAATGAAATCTTTTATAGCTAGGGTTAAAGTCCAACAGATGGTCACTAGGGAAAATAACAAAATCCTCTTTTATGATAGGTATATACAATTACAAGAGAAACCTAAAAACCTTAAACAGAAGTGTAGTTGATAGATGGCTTACCAAAAGTAACTATTTTAATGAGCATTGTTGTCTTGCCAGACAACAGCTTTGCTAGTTGGGTGAGCAACTAGCAGTGGTCACTGACATAGGTACCCTGTCTCTTTCAGTCTGTCCTAATATTGTAGCACAAATATCATTGAACAAGATTATGGGTTTTGGAGACAGGAATGTGATAAAAGGTTATGCAGTAGGCATTCAAGGTAAGTCCAACAGTGTGGCTTTGTAGATAATAAATGAAAGGCCTGTAAAACTTTACCCAAATCTACATTTATTTATACTATCCATAATTTAGACTACAAAAGTACATGGTCAGCTGAATCAGCGAGAAATAAGTCTATTTCTGAAATATTTGTTTTTGTTGATTTTGATTTCATGTGTATAAAATTGCTAGTTAAAGACTTCTTGAACATGGAAAGCCCTTAATGTGTGGAGTAAACAGAGCTGAAGATTGTAGTAGCCCATCTTGTAACTATATATATAGTTTTATGCAAACCTGCATGACATCATTGACGTCCAGTTGGTAACATCTACTTTTAACAATGGCTCTGTGAACTTCCAGTCACAAGTAGGCTAGAAGAATATGTTTAGTATTACAAAGAATGCATGGAGTGTACTGGTCAGATTAAATGGTGTGAGGGACATCAGGTGAATGGCAAAACAGACTACATTGACCAGGGTTTATCAAATGTGATAGAACAGTGCGGAATGTCTCAGGGAATATTAGCTATTATCCTGTCTCCCATGGGGAACTAAGGTCTTTATTTGCGCTGTGTGAACTTGTAAAATACATGAGAGTTCAGCTGATACTGGAAAGGCAGGTTTAAACAAGTTTTATTGTCACATGAGTGCAAAGAATCTCCTTACAGATGTTAATCTGTGTTCACAGGAATTCATACCATCACTGAAAAGCTACTCCTCCTGGAGATGAAGCTTCTCAGCTGGAGCCTGATGGAGGAGCACTGCTAGCGTTCACACCTTCGCACAACTCCGTGGTGTCACTGTTACGAATGTGTTTCTTCAGAAGCTGACAGAAGCATTATTTGGAAACTGAAACTAATGACTAATGTTTTGTTTGTACAGTCACACTGCAATGAATTTGCATCTGGGTTTTCATTCTATGTATTATCCAGGGAATGCTAACAGTTATTGCGATCTTTAGGAGATGAGCTGTAATTGAGAATTGTGTTAAGCTTTATATAACTGTCACTCTTTCTTAGTTTGGATAAGAAGACAGCAGTGGAGAAGTTGCAGTTTCTACCTACCAGAGATGAAGGCTGTCAGCATTTTCAGCCTGAATATGGAGCAGCCATAAAGTCGGCCCCATCTCATTCTACTTCGGATTGACGGAGGAGTGCCAAGGAAGGTACTTCCAAGAAGACTGGAAGGGGGAGAAGCTGAAACTGAGTATTTTCAATTGATTCATGAAAGATCAGTTTTATTTTGGAGAACTATGACGTTTTTCTGTCGCTTCATGTTTACTCAAAGGTATGAAAGTGTAAGCTTCAGAGCTTGATATACTGAAATTCGT
>NW_019730059.1:0-781 GCF_002891405.2 Cryptotermes secundus | reverse complement strand
TGAGTTTGAACTGCGTCACTTCACAGTTTACGATACACTCTGACGTGTGTGGCACTTCTCGAAACAGTCCACCTCACACAGAGCGACATCACCCTTTTTACAATAGAAGAGCATGCTCCTACTTTTCTTATTTGGCTTAACACACAAAGTCTTTGTTTCCCTTTGGTTGGCCAGTGTTGTGAATGTTTCACCTCCAGTCGACTCAGTTGGGCCCCAGATGCACTTTGCCTCCCCAAGAAACACCACTGACCATGATATTCACCTTGTGCGATTGAAGAATCATCTTGGGGGAGGGGGGTTTCCAGCTGAATCAAATAAATTATGTTGATTAACAAAGCGACACTCTCACCTTTTAGTAATACTCGCAAAAGAGTAATGAAAAGTAATTATAATACTAGTCTAAAAGAGTGCCAGTCCGACACTGATACTGAAAGTCACAGTGACATAGATGCCTTTTACTCACAAAGTAATATTGGCTCAGTGGGTTTATACATCTCCCGAGACCCAAAATAAAATGATATATATGGAAATATATGACAGTCTGACACTGACTTTGTAACTCATAAAGAAATATTAGACAATACATCACACTTCTTTGAAAGCTCTAGAACAGCCGTGTCAAACATGCGGCCCCCATAACCACAAAGTGCGGCCCTTCAACTTCTAGAGCTAATTGATATTAAAATTTTAGTAGAAATATTTTTTGAAAAGACAATTTTCCAACACACCAGAAGAAAAGAGGTCTCACGCAGACATAAATTAGCAGGCTGCAGGAAAAGTG
>NW_019730058.1:33980-34679 GCF_002891405.2 Cryptotermes secundus | reverse complement strand
GTGAATATACATTTTTCTATGGAAAGGAGAATGAAAATCATGAATTATGTACAGGTTTCTTCGTACATAAGAGAATAGTATCAGCAGTTAAGAGGGCAGAGTTCATTTATCATACACAGGTGAGTCAAATGAAAATTGTAAAACTGAGATAAAAATTTGAAATATCGAGCCATTGTCCTATAAGTTGGCAGACATGTTACCAATGCTATAAAGAGTATCCTATAGGTGGCAGTATAATGGAGACAAACAGAACGCCATCACAGTGCCGGTTTGAAGATGGCTGCTCCACTACGTGCATGCACAAAAGAAGAACAACGTTCTGTAATTCCTTTTCTGACCAGTGAAGGTGTGAAACCGATTGAAGTTCATCAAGAGGTGAAGGTTCAGTATGGTGATGGATACTTGTCACAGCAGCAAGTGTACGAGTGGAGTAGGAAATTCAGAAATGGTGTGACATCAATGGCAGACGCTCCTCACCCAGGTCAGGCGCACAGAGTTCTGACCCATGAGTCTACTGTAGCACTTGAAGCCCTAGTGATGGAGAATTGCCGAGTTTCGGTAGATGAAATAGCCAGAATTCTTAACATGAGCCATGGATCACACCATGTCATTCATGATGTGCTCCAGTTTCACAACCACACATTCTCCATTGAAAACTTTAGGCTGTGAAAAGTATAGAGTAACAAAATTTTAAAATAT
>NW_019730058.1:26172-33100 GCF_002891405.2 Cryptotermes secundus | reverse complement strand
TAAAGTAACAGGTGAAACTGAGTGCACTACAAGACGGGCACTATATACATATCATGGAAGAAATTCAGTGCAACAGGACGCTAAAATACAACATTATGAAGCTCTAACTTCTAACAAACAGGAGCAAATACCAAAGCAGCGTTATAAAAGACAGGAAAACCCATGCTGATCCCTGCAGTTTTAAGGAAAAGCACGTACACAGAACATGCGGCAAGCATATCAAAGAAGCTGCGTAGATGCGAGAAAAATAAAAATAAATAAATAATGAAAACTATGATATAACAGTAACTGTGAGTAAATAATTTTCGTTTAGTTTCTTAGAATACAGCATTACTGTACATAAAAACTCACAGCATGTAATAAAGAATAAACAAGCATCATCTTATTTAATCAGTGCAGTGGCTGAGAATAAAATACAGCATATGAAACACGGTAACAGGGATAAAATAAAACGAATAAAATTCGACAATTAATTTCTTACAATAGGTAAAAGTTCGCGTCACACCTTTCACCTTGTGACGGCACACCGGTTGCGGAACACAGGCATAGGATACAAGGAAATAAAGATGACATGTCATCAAAATCCGGGTCCTGGTAATACCAATACCTGAGACACTAAAGGTATCCAACACAAGCCATTAACGCTCCTACGCTTAATTTTGAATTGAAACTGATAATGGAAAATAGATTCAATGTTAAATGTTGACCCATTTATGGATGTGTCTAAAAGTGTGCCCAGAAATTGCCATAATGCAAAAAGCACTCAGTAGTAACTCGCTAGGAGATTCGAATTATACATTATCTAAGAACAGGTATAATTGTATCTTTGGTATGCACGCCACTGAGCACCGTGTCCTGATTCTCTCCAACCCATGTTACCGCTTTCCCGTAGCGTTAAGTCTCCTGGGTGCCCTGCCTCCACCCAGATAACCACCAGCATCAGACATGACTCTGTCCGGAGAACGTTATAATTGTCCATTAGCGCTCTGTTGAGACTGAAGTCTCAGTTGCGTCGACTCACAAACTTATCTCTCTCAAGCTTCTGCATCCCTTGCTATGTCTGAGTCAGCATTTGGTATGAAGTTCATGTCGGTTCATCAGGTCCCAGTGGAACGCGAAATATTGTATTTCCTGTGAAGAGAACCAGGAACTTTCTTATTGCCACAGTTGGTCATGCTCAAGATAATGACTCTACTTCGAGGATTACAGATCATTGTTAACTCATACATTTAAACTGCGTCTCAGACACTCTAATCGGTTGAGCCTGTTTGCATTCTGAGTATGACACGAAGAAACAAAAGCATTGTGTGGGCAAAAATAGAGAGTTTCTCTATTTTAGATCTGTATATAAATAATAAACACTAAGATTTAAGGGGCTAATCATTGATATCGGCAAGTAATGTTAGTGACTATAGACGGGGTTTGGATTCGTAATTAGATTTACTGAACACGTACAGATCGTATCGCTAATTCACACACTACAGTTCACTACAGCAAGTACTAAGATTTCTCAATCTGCTTTCTCTTGACCCATCGTTATCTGGTAACGGCTCCGAACGCCGTAGACCCCCGAACTTCCGTGTTCACGACTTCACATTCTCGCTAGATGTCGCCTATTTCACTGCAGCTCCCGAACTGAACTGGCTTTCAACTCAATCGGCACGGACCGCGTAGAAGATGCCGCTTCCCAACAGTTCTTATATTGTTGAATCATGTGGCGATTGCTCGGATCGCGTAGAGAACACCATTCTTCTATTGCTTTATATGGGCCTTACCTAGCAACGGCCGTTGTTTACAGAGCAACAGGTCTGGATGCTACAATATCAATAACAGGAATTTCATAAAAAGTTCTCGCAAGCGTTATCGCTTTAGAAGTGATAATTTTGGAGGTATCCGGTTCGAATCTCGTCCGAGATTCCTGACTAAGACTTTCGTCGACTTCCTAAGTCACTACAGACAAATAACCAGATAGTACCTAAAATTAGGCAACTTTCGATTCATTGAAATTATTTTAAATTTATTATTCATTATCAGTAAATAATTCCAAAATATACGAGGGTAAGTCAAATGAAAACCTTCAAATTGTAATAAAAAATCGAAATTTCGCGCCATTATCCTGTCAGTTGGTAAGCGTGCTAAAACGGCGTGCAGAATAGCCTGTAGGTTGCAGCATAGTGCAGTTGCACGAACACCGTCACAGCACCAGTATAAGATGGCTGCCCCACTTGAGACTTGCATCAGGGAAGAACAGCGTTCTGTTAATCGGTTTTTGTGTAGTGAAGGTGTGAAACCTATTGAAATTTATCGAAGAAAGAAGTTTCAGTACGGTGATGCATGTTCGTCACAGCAGCAAGTGTACGAATTGAGTAGGAAGCTTGTAAATGGTGTGACTTCAGTGGAAGATGCTCCTCATCCGGGTCAGGCACATGGAGTTGTGACTCAAAGAACACTGCAGCAGTTGAAGCCATAGTGAGGGAAAACCGCCGAGTGACATTGAATGAAATTGCAGCAAGTTTAAACGTTAGTCATGGTTCAGCAACCCACATTGTGCATTATGTGCTCCAGTTTCACAAAGTGTCTGCAAGATGGGTGCCACGGTAGCTGACCCCTGAATTGAAAGACCGACGTATTGATGCTTGTGAAGAACTTCTGCGGCACTTTGAACGAGAAAGTGTTGACTTCCTTGCTAGAATCGTTACTGGGGACGAAACCTGGGTTCACTTCCACAAACCGGAAACGAAGAGAGCGAGAGTGATCGACTGATCGAGCAGTCTACAAACAGTCTTCATTCAGCCTTCACTCAGTCAACATCAGCCAGCACACTTCGTCCTAAGCGCTCGGTCTTCGGAGCCTTCGGCTCTGCGAGCAGACTGACTTGAGTTTGAGGAGAGAGGATTCGAGGATTGATTGATTGAAGTTTAGCAGGAGTAAGATTCGGAAGTTGCAGATGAGGAGATTAGTTGGAGAGACGCTTACCGAAGGAGTTTTTGAGTTCTCTCAGGTGACCATAGACTTGGAGTGTGTTCGTCTGCAGCTTACCTGGTTGACTATTCTGCTACCAGTGTATAGTGCGTGGAATAGTGCATAGAATAGTGCATCGGAGGTGGGGGCCGTCCCGTCTGCAACGGACTATCAAGCAGGCAAAATGGCGGAACCTACCTTTTGTGAAACGCGGTGGAGTGCAATCGTGGTTTCCTTTGACAGGAACGACGTAAACTTAAGAAATAGTAATCCTGACTGCCAGGAAGATATCGAGTTACTGGGCAAAGGCTTACAGACAATAGGGCAGCTTATCAATACATCGCCCCCCATAAATCGAAACGGAGCAATATGGAATAAACTTATAACGAGATCCGAGGCCGAGAGGACAGTGCTCTGTAAGCACCTCGACGGTAAGGCGCTCTTTACAGCCATGCTGCGCCACTATACTGCCATCCACAGGGAGATGTGAGAGTCTCCTGCTGGAAGAAAAAGAAGAACCAGCAGAGGAATTTCGCGAGCAAAGAGACGAAAGCGAAACTCCTCAGAAGAGCAGACGAAAAAACCTAACCGAAGCCATCACCTAGCCCCAGGGACCTTAGGATAAAATCCCAGGGTGAAGTACGAACAAACAACTTCTCTGCGCCCCTGAGGACATCGGGAATAGACGTGGAGGAGACAGCCAACAATGCCGCCTCCAAATGTACTAACCTCCACGACAAATCTGATGCAGTTGCAGAGGAAGATCAAAGACCTAGTCACGGGCAATTTTGAGTTCCGCAACACAAGGAGCGGGAACAGAATTGTCACGAAGGAAATGGCGGAATTCTCAGCCATCAAAAATTTCCTAGAGGGTAACAATCTATTGTACTTTACATACTATCCCAAGTCTGAGAAACTCAACAAAACTGTTATCCGTCACCTTCCACAAAATACTCCAGCGGAAGATATCTCTGACGGTCTAGCGATTCTGGACTATGACGTCATTAGCGTCAAACAAATGACCAGTCGTCGGACTCCTCCAAAAGGAACAAATACCATTTACCTTCCCTTCTACCTTGTCACACTTCCTAGAAGTGAGAAGTCCCAAGAACTCTTCCGACTGACCAACATCTGCCACATTGCCATCAAGGTAGAGGCGTACAAAGCACAAAGCGGGCTCACACAGTTCTACAACTGCCAGCAGTTCGGCCACGTTTGGACAAACTGCAAGCAACCCCCACGTTGTTTGTGGTGCGGAGGTGGCCACCTACACAAGGAGTGCCCAGAAAAGGAGAACTCTGCTTCCACCCCAATATGTTGGAACTGCCGGTTGGCGGAAGGAGAAAAGCCGAATCCCGCCAATTGTCGAGGTTCCAAACATGCCTAGGAGTAGCAAAACGGAAGAGGAAGGCTCAGAGAACGTCCAAAACTACCACAGGGAGGGTGTTCTCTTCAACCACCGTCACTCCAGGTGTCTCCTTCGCGGCGGCACTCAGAGGCAGTACAGTAGACCAGCAACAGCGCCCTCAGGAAAGCCATATTCCGGTGGCTCCAGCCCCAACAAGGAAGCACATTATACCGGCACCTGCACTGCAGAAGGAAACAGGTCAGTCAGTTCAGGCTTTTCATATAAACGGCCAATCCCTGGACAATATGTTGAGAGTAGTGACTGTAGTACAGCAGATAATGACAGAGGTCAATGGTGCAGTGTCCGGCGAGGAAAAAATAATGGACATTACTAAAATTGTTCTTAACCTAATGAAACAAAATTGCCATTAGAATTCATAGGTCCCTCAAAGTCATAGCATTTAATGCGAACGGCATTGGGAGGCAGCGCTATAAGCTCAGTAAACAGCTGCAAGACTTGCACGTAGATGTGGCCCTGTTTTCAGAGACACATCTGAAACCTCATGAGAGGTCCTGTATTCCAAATTACCACTTTTATAGAATCGACCGCCACTCGAGCAGAAAGGGCGAAACTGCCGTTGCAGTTAGAAAAGGCATTCCCCATAACCATGTAGACCTACCACCCCTTGTTCCAGTAGAAACGACGGGGGTCAGCATACCAATTGGCAATAGTGAAGTACTGCTTGCAGCTGTTTATAAATCTCCGGGCAGAGCCTGGAGTGATACTGACATCACTGAGCTCTTAAGCTTTACACGTAAGACTATTTTGGTAAGTGATTTGAATGCGAAGCACCCATTTTGGGTTAGCAGAGTTTCAAACCCCTCAGGATTGACACACGTTGATTTCGAAATCTCAGCGCCTCAGTGCCCCACTCATTATTCCCCTGCGGGAAATGGTGACGTGTTAGACATTGTGATTCACCAAAATGTCAGAGTGACAGAGGTCGTCGTGTCTGATATTTTGGATTCAGATTACCTAACAATAGTATGCCACATACTGGATCATGTTAAAATTAGGAAACTTTCGGAACCCTTTGAAAAATTTACAGATTGGGAGCGGTTTCAAGGCCTCGACTCTGAGTTAATATTACCTAAACTAGAAATTAAGTCGGGGGTAGAAGCCGATAAAGCGGCACGCGATTTTGCACCCTCTATTGCTTCGGCATTTAGGCTGTCTACAAGTAAAGTTATCCTTTCGGATATAAACAACGATCCAACTTGTCTAGATCTTTTGATAAGATACAAACAGTGGCTAAGAAAATTGTGTCAAGAAACCATGGATCCAGCTTGTAAAGCGGTATTGAATTGGGTCACCAAATCAGTCAGGCGAATGACCCGAATAAGGGCACTTGAACAGTGGGAAACAAAAATAAGTAACGCTGAAGTCACGCTCAGTGTATATGGCCCATTGCGAAATCTCTCTTAAAAAGAGACGGACCAAGGGCACCAACTGCTATTCATGGTTCTTCTGGCCTTAAATTTCACCCTTCTGATAAAGCTAACGAAATTGCCGACTGTTTGGAAAGTCAGTTCGCCCTTCATGATCTATGAGACGATAACCATGAACGGCGGGTGGAGGCTAGATTACAAGCTCTACTAGAAACCGTGGAAGAAAACCCCCCTCAAAAAGTAAGGCCATGTGACGTAGAGAAATTAGTAAAATTTATTAAATTAAGAAAGGCCTACGGAATTGACTGCATCCCAAATAAATGCCTCGGGCACCTTCCAAGGAGACCATTGGTTCATCTAACCCATTTATTTAATCATTGCTTTCGGCTTTCTCATTTTCCAAGTACTTGGAAGGAAGCAAGAGGAATAACTTTACCCAAACCCGGTGAAGACCCGAAATTCCCTGAATATTTACGTCCGATCTGCCTCCTGTCCACGACAGGAGAATTATTTGAGAAAGCAATTTTGAATTTCCTCCAAAAACATATTGAGGAAAGAGGCCTGCTCAACGCAGGCCAATTTGGTTTTCGTGCACGTCACAACACGACATTGCAATGTATGGGGCTGGCGGAACACGTGACCCTTGATTTCAACAATAAAATGTCTACGGCTGCAGTGTTCTTGGACATCGAAAAAGCCTTTGATACCACGTGGCACTCAGGATTACTGTATGTTATAAAAATTGGAATTCTCGAACAGTTTGACCAAACTTATTGGGTCCTTTCCTTCTAAACCTAAATTCAGGGTCTCGGTTGAAGGCGAAATGTCAACGCCAAGAGAAATGCAAGCAGGGGTGCCACAAAGTTCTGTCATTTCCCCCACGCTTTACATTTAGCATATAAATGATGCCCCCCAAACACATGGTGTTCACCTGCCTATATGCGACAAATCGCAAGGAGGGTCTCATTGTTAGAAAATTCCAGTGCGGTCTCAACTCAATGGAGACCTGGTGTGAGCGCTGAAATATAAAAATTAATGAAGATAGGACTCGGAGGGGTCTACTTCTCTCATAGTCGTCGACCGCCTGAGTCTTGTCTTACTCTAAATAGAAGAAATATTCCGTTTGTAAATAGTGCAAAATATCTAGGTGTAATCTTCGATAAGACAATGA
>NW_019730058.1:19588-26147 GCF_002891405.2 Cryptotermes secundus | reverse complement strand
TACTTCTTTCCGCGACGGCTGCTATATTTCAACTGTACTCGTAGGCTGATGCCTTGAGAACTATTGATCACACACTCGCTCGACTACTACTGAACTCGGCGACTGCCACATTACAACTGAATCACGCTTACTGCTCAGCCGGCTTTTATTCAGTTCGCANTGTGTGTGTGCCGCTGTTCGCCTTTAATACGTTTGCTGTCTGGTGTATAGTGTGCTGTGTGTTATGTTGTTAAGTGTTGGTGAGGAAGGGGAAGTGGGGAGGGGGAATACGTTTAGCCAGTATAGATTTCGTGTAATTTCTGAAATATGGAATTGTGTGTTACTATGTGTGTGTCATTCATGTGCAGGCCCCTCTTACTTACTTTGTATATGTGGTATTTCTCTAGTGTCACTAAATTCTCCATCATCATAATGACCCGGAACATGCTACAATTATGCCAATCAGTGGAGTTGGACTCCACCCCCCACTAAACGAATTAGAATTTTCCGTCTCCAAGCAAACGATTATTTCTATTTCTTAAAAATTAACAGAAGAAGACCAGAAGGAGCTGCGTGTTGCCTAACTACACGCTTTCCATCAGATACTGTTAGGGCATTCACATACATAAGATATGTGTGGGGCATGTAACAAGTTTATAAGACGTGATAAATTGTACAAAATTTTACTTGGTGGAAGTAAAATATTATTACATAACGCTTAAAACGCTATAAGGCATGCGTTGCTAGCAACACTTCCCGGCGACGTGGCACTGTGACGTGGCAGCAGACCTCACCTCTGCCATGCAAACTGTAGAGGTACTGTGACGTCACAGGTGCCTGTTGCGGAGTATAAAAGCGAGCTGCGGAAGGAGATCAGACACAGAAGCAATTGAGGAAGAGAGGACAAGCAACGAGCCCAATGACCATTTCCGGAAGCGATTACTACAAACAGTGAGGTGAGAATATAACGTATTGTGACATGGATGGCATAGCGGGAGGTGGGGGTCGCGTGAATTGTGTGATCTCACGAGTGACGTCACATATCCTCGCTCCGTCCATAAGTGCTCAAAGCTTGGTAAACACCCCCTCCACCGCGGTCACTTGGCAGAGGAGCGGCTGCGCCAGGCAACCATTGCCGCGGTGATTTAACAAGGGATGCCGCGGTTGCTACAGAGCAGTAAACAACTCTCGACAGTGTTGCTAGGCAACCTGTAAACACGGCGTCAGGCAACAGTCGAACCTGTTACGTAATTGTTTTCTGTGTTGTCCGTGCCGAGGCTAAATAAGGAGCAGCGAACACTATTCAGTAAGTAGTGAGTGATTAGTCCTAGAGTAGTGAGTATTAAGGCAGTTACTAAAGTATGAGTAACCAGTTAATTGCAGTCTAGTATTTGTGATACTGCCGATGGCAGTAATTGTGAGGTTGTAAATTGTGTGATTGCAAGAGCGAGTGGAATAAAATTACTATTGCCAAGACGGCGTGAAGTTATTTGTCGCGCGTTATATACACAAGGAGCGACAATATATTTAAGACTGCAGTTATTTCTAGACGGTACAGAATAGTGAAAGTGTTGCAGTTATTTGTAGTTACAAATGTCATTTGTTCAGTACATTCGATGCTCATATCGGACCTCGTGTCCAGTCAGTAACACGTGAAGATATTGACATTAACCTTAAAGTAACAGCGTGTGAGGATGTGGACTGGGTTCAGCTGGATCAAGTTATCTATTTGCAGATTCTCGTATGTGCACTTTATTGTTTTATGTAGCTTGTTTAACGACGCCTCTAGGATTTCAGACTATAGGCTATAGGGTCAAGCGATGGAATGACTTAACGAATAATTAATTGGAAAGTGTTAGGAAGGAAGAAAACTTTACTCTGATCCAGGTACACTCGTAGCATTTTCCCTTAGAGACTGAGAAGAAATACGAAATACTTCAGTGCGGACAGCTGGTGTTCAGGCCCAGATTCGAACCCAACACTCCCAGCATACAGGTTTAGAGCGTTACAGCTGCACGAGTCTGCTCCTTCTGTTCTTTTTTCATTCTTAATTACGATCCAGGAATTGCTTTCTTAACATTATGTCCGGCTGGACCAGAAGAAATAGACGTGCTAAAATAATAGGCATACCTTCTTGGAATCATAGGTAATCAATTTTTCTGAGATTTTCGTAGATATGATCCAATTTCGAGAATTGGTAATTACAGTTAACTAATTATCGCACTCCAGCCACGAATGCTCACTAGTAGAGGTAGGCGGAGTGAATCGGCTCCAGCCGACTGGTCCTACAATCCATCACACACATGAGGCCTTCCTATAGTTGAGTTTGCTGTCTAGCTTTCAGCTTCTCATGTGCCTCCAGAATAATCTGACGATATTTGTTTCTATTTCTCTGTTTGCAGGTGGAGGGATGGAAATGGCTACGGTTCAGGAAGATTTGGCTAGCGAATTCCAGTGCCCAGTGTGCTGCAATTATATCCATACTCCTATACTACAGTGTCCTAACAGTCATCTGATTTGCGCCAATTGTCGTCCCAAGTTGACTTGCTGTCCAATATGCAGGGCACGTCTGGGAAACTTTCGGAACTTTGCAATGGAAAAAGTTGCAAGGACTCTTATGCTCCCATGCAACTATTCAACATTTGGCTGTGCAGTAGCCCTTCTACACACTGAGAGATGGGCACATGAAGAAGCGTGTGAATTCCGGCCATACTCCTGTCCGTCCCGGCTGGCCTCTTGCAAGTGGGAAGGTTCCCTTGAGCAGGTGATGACTCACCTTATGACATCTCATAAATCAATCGCAATTCTTCAAGGAGAGGCTGTTGTATTCCCAGCATCAGACATCAGTCAGCGACGAAAAAGGCAGTCGGTCATGATACAGTCATGCTTTGGCCACCATTTTAGGTTGCTACTTGAGAAACGAGTGAAGTGGGATGGACATCAACATCTCTCTGCTATAGTACAACTGATTGGGACAAGGAAACAGACTAAAAAATTTGCATATAAGTTAGAACTGAATGGCCACGGAAGACGTTTGACACTGGAAGCAACACCAAAATCCATCCATGAACAAGTCACCATAATAATCCTGAACTCGGACTGTCTTCAATTTGACGGCTACACTGCCCGACTTTTTGCAGATGATGGCATCCTGCGCATCCATGTGTCAATTTCTATGGTCTGAGACTGGCATACTTTGGAGCTGTTAATCACTGCCAGAGTATTAATAGTATCGCCTACTGGTACACTCTATGCAACATGAGTTTTATTTTTTGATATTTTTATACATGTATATTTATGGAAGATATGCTCACGGGTTCTCATATCAAGCAAACAGTTATAGCATTGCACAGACAAGAGAAGGTGATCAGTTGGTGCTTGAGGTATCTTATTTTTGCAGATACTGTAGTTGACCAATTGTAAATATAAAGTGACACAAGAATACAAAGTTAATTTTCTATCAGCATGTACACATACCTGTATCTATATATCTATATGTATATCTATGGCTATTAACAGTGTTTACAGAGAGTTCAAATAATGAAAGAACTGCATGTAATTTTACTGTGTAAATCTTTACAGGAAAACATTATTTTATACCACAGTTAAAATTTGGCACTACTAAAGCACTAAATAACACTGTTGAGTTTCTTTATCCAGATGTAATTACAGTTGCTAAATTAATGAATTTGTAGCAGCTCCTCATAAGTTATGAAAGTCGCCATTAAAAGCAGTGGTTTATTTGTGATGGTAGAAAAATCTGTAAAAGTGAATATGACTCACTGTTTGGTGTGATAGCAATGGAAAAGTTCTTCTTTGGAGTGAATATAAAACTTTAGAAATTTATAAGGTTTATTTATTTATTTATTTATTTATTTTGATCTACTCATGCGAACTTTCTACACTGCTTCCCTCTAGTGTTGAAAGGAAGCGAAGTAAGGAGATCAGCATGCCATTTTTCCCCCTTTGATCTTCGGAAGCATTTGACCAATTTTCATGAAATGTGCTGTGAACATTCTGTTGTTTGAGGTCACTCAAATGCAGTACTTTTTAACTTCCTGCAATCAGTACTAATAACAGCGTGAGGGATGGGCGAACTTCAGAGGTGGAAGATGGAGTAGTGTAAGGAAATAAATACGAAGGTGAGTCTAATGAAAAACTTTAATTTTTAATAAAAATTGAAATTTCGCGCCATTGTCTTGTAAGTTGGTAAGCGTGCTACAAACAGCGTGCAGAATGGCCTGTAGATTGCAGCATAGTGCAGATGCACGAACACCGTCACAGCACCAGTATAAGATGGCTGCCTCACTTGAGTTTTGCACCAGGGAAAAACAGCGTTCTCTTATTCGGTTTTTGTGTATTGAAGGTGTGAAACCTATTGAAATTTATCGAAGAATGAAGTTTCAATATGGTGATGCATGTTTGTCACAGCAGCAAATAAACGAATGGAGTAGGAAGTTTGTAAATGGTGTGACTTCAGTGGAAGATGCTCCTCGTCCGCGTCAGGCACATCAAGTTGTGACTCCAGAGAACACTGCAGCAGTTAAGTGAGGGTACCAGAATTGTTAGGTCATGCTGAACCTACTTCCTGGGGGTATGGACTATGGATAACCTAAGTCCCTAGCACTCCTTATAGGCCTGTTAGCCGAGTCTCACGCATGTGTTTCAGACGTGATTCCAGGCTTCGTCTGAACTTATTCCTACATAACGTAGTCTTCTTGCTTCATATTTGGAAGGGCTCGTCTTCTGATCTCGCTATGGATATCGGCTCTCCTGAGCTTTGTCCTGGTATTCCTCAGTCACAGTAGTAGCACGATCTAGGGCAGGAACTGTCTTCGCTCGCTCGGACACTGGGATATTGGGTTCGACTCCCACTTAAGGCACGGATACTTGGTGTGTATATGCGTTTATTCTGTGTTTGTGTTGTCCTGTGTGTAGGTAGAAACCTTGCGACGAGCTGATCACTCGTCCAAGGAGTCCTACCGTCTATGAAAGATGATTACGGAACTGAATAAGAGGCCAGGGTCCTGAATGTGCTGGAAGAACCAATGAAAAGAAAAGTCCTCAGTCCTTGAAGGCAAATGAGCAGTATCCTCCAACGAAGAAAAGGCGAGGCAATTAAGACCTAATTGCGTGCACTGTGCAGGCGGAAAACATCGGCCTGATTTCCGGACTAATGTTCCAGATCATCTCGTTATACTGTCATTTTATGTGTCCCTGGATGCACACGTAATCCTTGTTGAGAAGCTGATGGTCTCTTAGCTTGTTAAGGAATTTGTCATATTTTATGGAACCCAAGATTTCATAACCATGATTACAACAGCCCACGCAATGCAAACGAATACATCTAACCCACTGAAGTACTTTCACATATGTAAACGTTCAAGGGTTAGGGGCGCATCAGTTAATTTTACAGCGATGAAAATTCATGACGTGAAAGTGAAAATGGTTTGATTATTGAACAAAAGGCATAGTATCCCTATTTAGAAATTTTCTATATATTTTGAAATATTGTGGTGTATAGACCCATTGCTAAGCAGTGAATCTGTAAACATCGGCAGTTTCTAGATAAAGCCCGCAAAACACACTCGGCCAACAATACATGAACAGTGTTTTCTATGTACATGCGCATGTTGCATAGCAACGGTCCGTACGCGTACATAGAAAACACTATTTCTGTACTGTTGGCCACGTGTGTTCTGTGGACGTTGTCTAACCACAGCCGATGTTTACAGATTCACTGCTTAGCAACGGATCTATACATCATATTATCTTAAATAAATTTGTACAAATTTTTAATAGACAAGATTAGACGATATTGGAATTGGATAAGTAAAATGTCTGGTATTAATGTTAAGAAAACTTTTTATTTTAGTGAAACTAAAACAAGTTAAATAAACTTACGAACTTGGAGAAATCTGTGGGAAGAAGTTTCTCTTGTGTCTGTGTACGAGTGACCTCTAAATTACATCCAGCAGGTGTTGCGCGCTGTGTGAGATTTCATCTGTCTTAGTGGAGACGGACGTGTGAGTGGGGTCAATACAGAAGCTCGCAAAGTTAATCCGCTCTCCCGAGAACTGTGCTACATCTGGAGGTTTCAGATCGAAAGCCTGTGGGATCGGATAGGATCGTCACAGGAACCCCAGGCCAATTAAGTAATAACTGGATAGAAGGGAGCTTACGGGGACGTAGTTTCATCTCTCGGACGGAATCAAGACGCTAAGGTTCGAACCCTTTGTTTCAAAATGAAGCCGCAGTCAGTGGGAGCGGTTGCTGTGGGCAAAATGTATCTCGAGGCTCAGTAGCAGGGTGTGAGGCAATGATAATGAATGGAGGGGGCTCAGCTGTTGAAAGTCAAAGAACACGAACTTCTGTGGTGTGAGCAAACAGCGAGTGGAAATACGTGCGTCGAGAAGAGAGGGATACATGTAGATACATAAAAGATGGAGACAAATAAGAATGAAAGAAAGAAGGGGGAAAGAAACGAATGCATGAGGAAGAAGTGTGAGAGAATGGAAGTAAATTGGTAGTAAAGTGAGCGTTCCAAAGAAAGAGCTACGAAATATCTGGGGGGGAAAAA
>NW_019730058.1:9948-16691 GCF_002891405.2 Cryptotermes secundus | reverse complement strand
TTTTTATGTTTTTGGACAACAGACGAGAAGACAAAAGGCTCTGGACTGAATGAAAGCAAGCATTACCCGAGTTCAATTGCCTCTTAATTTCCTCCTGAATCAGGTTTCGATCTGTTATCGTTGTTCCCAAATATCTGAACTGTGCCACATTTTCAAAGCATCTGTTTCCTATCTTTATGTCATGATTTTGCCCTGCATTTTGGTGACGAGACAGTAACATATACTTAGTTTTCTCTGTGTTTACTTCTAGACCAACCTCGTTACTTGCGTCAATTAAAGTTTTTGTTTTTCTTTATGGTATCTACATAATCACCCAGTAGATTCACATCATCGGAGTAGACCAACATTTTAGCATGTATACCCGCTGCTAAGTAATGACTGTATAAACAACCTCCGTTGCTAAGTAACGGATTCCTAACACGCAACAATGAACTAACTGGTGTTGTCTACACGGTCCGTGCGACAGATGCGTGACGCAACAATAGAAGAACTGTTGGAAGCTTTGTTTTCTATGCGATCCGTGCGGAGGTGTTATAAGCAGGACAAGACTAGAGTTTAGTTTGTTGTGAGACACTCGCCGGCCAGTTAGGACGTGAACACGGAAGCTGAGGAATCTAAGGCGTTGAAGCAGTTACCAGGCAACGACTCGGTGTACTGAGAAGATTTAGTATGTGCTGTAGTGAACTGCTGAGTGTGCGAATTGCCATCTGTAGGCTTTCAATAATCCAATTATTATTCCAAACCCCGCATGTAGTCACACTCCCTATACATGACAATATTATCAGCCGATAGGAAGACATGCTCCAGGAAGATCCAGAAAAAGATGGCTAGAAAACTTGCTGTTTGAGGGCGGAACCGGCTAACCCTTGCAGAGGAAGATGATGAAGCACGGACTACCCTTGATTGTAGTGGTTGAAGAGACTTATTAACGTGAATTAATAAATTCTTTCTTTGAACACCCAGGCTAGTGAACACTGCTTAGGTCATGAAAACTGTCTGTGCTCTAAATCGACGCATCGGGCCTTCGGCATGTCTCCTCGATTTTCTGTCTTCATTACAGGGTTCATAATATTAACTTATTATATTATTACGAAGGCAGAATGAAAGTGACAATGCGTGCAATTCAAAGTCCTTAACTTTCTCTGTTCTGCCGGGTTGTGTGCAGTTCAGGCGTGGGTGGGGGCCTCGTGCTGCACATTTATGGATGTGCCTAGCTGATGATCACCCCTGACGTATACTGCCTGAGATTTACATCACTAGATGATAAATTTTAACGAGTGAATTTGCCAGAGTTAGAACTGCCAGTCTGGGCTATCCCTTGTGGTCATAGGGGCCACAATAGAGTTGAACTGGCTCTTCTCGCAATGGTTTGTGCGGCCTCTGACATAGACAAACTGCAGGAACACATTACTGTCACGTAGTATCTGCAAACCAGGCTGATTGATTGATTGAATGATTGATATTCCCTGATATCACATGTTTGACCAATTCTTTACCTGCCTGAACACGAGATCATGTGATCTGATCAATTGAGACAATCACAGATGTACACGTAGTAATAGCAAGGCAATGTTTGCTGGGCTGTCTGATACCCATGCCGGAATAATTTTTTAACGTCCCAGTTAGATGGTAAATTCGATAAATTGACTTATGTATAATATGTTAAGTTATATGTTATATTATACAATACTTTTACACCGAACAGGTTGGTCTACCGACAACGCTTTGCATTTTTATTCGGGAGGTACTCGGTTCGAATCCCTGTTTGGATCCAATTACCCTGAGAGATGTTCGTTATGGTTTCCCTCGATCTTTTGAGGAAAATTCCGGAATATTACCTAGATTAGGCTATCATCGTTTCCTTCCAAATCCTTTCCAAACACTCATCTACCGCTCCACGCTGCTAAGCAACCCAAGAATAAAAATATTTTTACACGCGTTTGCTCGCTCATGAAATAATCCAAATAACCGAATTCCACTTAACCATCTGAAGCCTGAAAATTATGTGTTTACAAACACAGACACTGCGTCTCAGTTAGAAGGATCAACCGGTTAATCCTGTTAGGGGAAATAAGTCCAAACCGTTGTTTAATGTGAGAATTACTATATATATTACATATAAATACAAGTTTTGAGTAAAATGCAGAGTTGTCTAATGCTATAGCAGGCGGTGAATACAGTAACCAGTGTACTTTAATACTGATCACAGTGGCCGCGCGGTCTAAGGCATGAACCGTTTCTCCCGCTCGAACCCTGTCATCGTGGGATCGAATCCCACTCCGGGCATGGATGTCTGTGTGCCTTTGTTCTATGTTTGTGTTGTTTTGTAGGTGCATTGCGGCGAGCTGATCCCCCGTCTAAGGAGTCATACCGATTGTGTAAAAGATCAAGAAACTGAAAAAGCGGCCAAGGTCCAACAAAAGAGCTGTAGAGACATACATACATAGATAGCTAGACCCTAGTGTAATTTCTTCTTTGAAATATTAAACAAAAAAAAAAAACCCTGTGGTTCTAGTCCGCAAATGAAATATACCGACCGAGCGACCGCCGCTTGTCGACGAAGTTACTGCCAACTTAACGGATAGATGGTGTCACGTGGTCAGCGCAACGAATCCCCACGGTCATTAATTTCGGTTTTCTAGACTGACTTCTTTGAAATATTAGCTACAATAAGTTGTGATATTGACAAGTAAGGCTGCAATATCCCGGGAGAATAACGTATACTTTTGCTTATATTGTACAAGCAGATTACACTGGAACTCCTTGGAATTATTTAAATATTTTCAACTTTCAGTGAGCGTAGTTTCTGAAAATAACATATTTTCGTCGTGTGTCATAGTGCACAGTGTAAAATGGTAACGACGAAGAACTTGGAGATAAATAAATTACCGCATCATAATTGGATATGACGTAATGTAAGTGAGAGTGTCCTCATGTTCACTGCAACTCGTCACTTCCACCCCACAACGGCCGTGTCTGCCGTCATGCTCACTAGGTATTGACAGCCGAGCCACTGACATGTAGAACGCTTACAGCTGTCCCATACAAACTCTTTTTGAGGCCTGCAATTTTTCTGAATAATATTTGAAATTAGGTTCATACCTCGTAGGATACACAGTGTTCCCCATTGCGGACACCAGTCGGCTAATGTTGTTACATAGCTTCTTCAAGTTACATTGGGTGGTACATATAGTAACCATCGTACTTCAAACCTTTCAGATGAAATTAATGATAAATTAAGGTAAAAGGTGCCAGCCACGGTAGCCGAGCACTGTCTTCGCTCCCTCGGAAGCCGGGATCGTGGGTTCGAATTCCACTGAGGGAGAGTTTCATGAGGGTAGGCCAAGGGGGTTGTAGCGCTAAAGAAAAAATATATATAAAAAGTAACAAGTAAAACTAACCGTATGGCCGTGGAGGGCCATAAGTTTGTGAGACGTCGCGGATCCCACATTTTCTAGACAGTCGGCTCAGAGATGGCGGTGAGTGTCAGCCTTACGCGCCAGCCGTCCTTTACCGCACACGAAGATTCCTGGTACTGATTTCTGTTAGAGGCTGAGTCGATCCCCGGACCATAGTGCGGCTGGAAGGATTAGGTCAATTGAAAAATCCAGTAACCTCACCGGACCTTCCGGCTTGTAGCCTGATGACTCAACCAACTACGCTACCGCGTGCCCCCAAGGTAGAGTACTGTATTTATTTCATAAGGGAGCGGAGACAGCCCAATCGGTATAGCGACGGACTACGGGCTGAAGGCCGGTGTTCAATTCCCGGCGGGCACGAGATTTTTCTGTACTGCACTGCGTCCAGACCGACTCTAGAGCCCACCCAGCTTCCTATCCAACCGGTACTGGGGCCTCTCTCCCCCGGGTTAAAGTAGCAGGGACATGAAGTTGATCACTCATCTATATGTACTGCCGAGGTGAAGAATTGTGGAGCTATACCTCCACTCCACCATACAGCTTCATAATGTGATGCTTAATTAAATAAGCGCAGAGACGGATTTAACTTTTTAGACTACTTTCCTTATTAAAAGAATGAGGCTTATGAGATCACCTTGCTGTATGTTTGTCTGTGTGTCGGTGTATCCCCCTATTTTTCCTTTTTCTATGAGGTCCGTGCCATATCAAAGGAAAATATATGTGTAGTTCTTCCCAAGTTCTGCTGTTTACCTGAGTCCTTGGTTTGATCTCGTTGATGGCAAGATTAAGCCGAATGTAGCGGTAATAAGCTAGATATGTTTTGAGGAGACGTCCGAACACAATCTCGGACGTGACTATCGAATATCCGGACAGAGGGTTTCGCCGTTTTGCGTGGTTTTGCTGGAGGACATACATGTGACATGCGGCTGGAGGCGCAGGACAGCGCTGCGTTGAGAGGCTTAAGCCCAGCTTAGGTAGTGGCGGATGGCAACTTCTCAGAGTGTGGCTTCCTTCGTGAGTGCAAGCATTATGAAGAGTTCTGTCTTGTGGCATATACCGCCACGCAATCCGGTGAAAACCAACTGACGTTTTGGAGTAACACATCGCCTTCACATTCAAGATCGAAGAGTGAGACAAGCAAGAAGCCGGCAGAAGCAGGCGGCGAGCCGGTCGAACCCAATCGCTAGATAGTGGTTCCCACACCGCCCCCTTGGTTCTATAAACTTACTCCCAGTGCCCCCTGCCCTACTGTATAAGAACCATTCTTGATAATGGCTGGACTACCGAAGGGTCGGAATTCGAATCTCAATAGCGGCAAATTTTTCTCTTGTCCATGTAGTCTAAATCGATTTTGAGGTCAACACAGCCTCCTATCCAACGGGTACCTTGGCCTCTTTCCCCTGGTATAAAGCGGCCGAGGCGTGACACTGATCATTCACCTTCAACTACTGTAGAGGTAAAGAAAACGTGGATCTATTCATCCACGCTCCCTACATCTTCATAGCGTAGTGCTTAACTACTTAAGCACAGGGACAACTTTACCTTTACTTTTATTTCACTGTTAGTAGATTCTCAATGCGTTGGATGGACTTGATGAAGTGATAACAATTTCGCAATATCTGGTCTGAAGTCACTTCAATCGTAAGTGAACAATACTCTCAGAGGGGCCCACCTCCAGGGTCTCCTGTCGTTCCTTGCCACTTATCCCCCCCCCCCAAGGGATATTTCAGCCCACTTTGCGAACCACTGTGCTAGACGACTTGAGGGGGATGTAGGAAGTACGCTGTAGTGGGGAGCATAACAGCTCGAGGGGAGGGGTTAGTGGAAATTAATTCATGGGACATCTTTCCGTGGCCTCAATATAGTAAATAAATATCAATCAATATATATCCTTCGAGTTGTTTATATTTGTTAAATATTTCTGTGGGCGTGAACTTTAGAGTATGTCCCTCTTCGCCGCAAATCTCGGCGCTCTTACGAACTTCATATGATCCATCCTTATTCATTTCAATCCTTGAGGGACAGTGAAACGTTTTCACTGAATATGCACTCTGTGAACTTGAGAACTTCTGGAAGTACGGCTACATACAAGATGCATTAGCTTGCATTGCTATCCGGAGATGTGCTATGAACTTCTCTCTAAGCTGTATAGCTTACTGCTGTCATCTCCTCCTATGCGTAACACTTGCTGACATGCAAAGCGTTAGATATCTGTATCTTCGGATAAACCTCACGTGACTAATCCACAGTCCCTTCTAAGTTACATTCTCAATTAATGGACTTAACGGGACACAGCAGCGTAGTTGGTGGAGGTGCTATGCTGTAAGCAGGAAGGTCACGGGTTCGAGTCCCGATGAACTCACTGGCTTTTTCAATTTACCTAATCCTTCCAGCCGCACTCTGACCCTGATGTAGACTCAGCCTCTAACAGAAATGAGTATCAGGAATCATCCTGGAGGGTAAAGGGCGGCCGGCGCGTAAGGCTGACAACCTTACCGCCATCTGTGAGCCGATTGTCTAGAAGATGTGGGAGCCTCGACCTCTCACACCCTATGGGCCTTCATGACCTGTTACAGGGATAGCTCTACCATTTTTGCCCTTATTAATGGACTTAACAAAATAGACCGCGAACTTACAGCCGATTATCAGAAATCTAGTACAATAGGAGAGTCTGGTATCAAGAGGAGATGCCTACACATTAGGCGTAAGTGCCACAGTTTGTGAATCCCTATCATGGAGATATAACCTGTGTGTTGGCTTATATGGTCGCTGGTTTCCTACGGAAATGCAGGATTTATGCACTGGAGGAATTAAAACAAAGGATATAGATAATACACAATTGAAGCTCATTGACGCCCGATAAAAAGAAGGAAAAAAATTGTGTTGCCATAGAGATAATGAACTCCCCGTACCCAACTCATTAGCGCCGAACAAAGAGGCAAACCATTGGTTACGCTTTCAAAAACAAAACACAAAAAAAAAGCAGGTTCAGTGACGCGGGATTATGTGACTCGATCGCCCTGTCCCCCGAATTAAAAAAAAAAAGTATAGCGTCGTTTATCCGTCGTTGTGATTTACGCGAGTAATTAATGGAAACATTAATTAATTGTGAAGTATATAATTTTGGTGTCGATAGAACGTGTTCATTCTGTGTGCCTTTTTCTAAACTAAGTGGCCCACTTCCGCCCGCCCCCTTCCAAATAATAAGTTTTGTGGAAGTATACTTAGTTACTTACTCATGGAGCTGAGCCCTTCTGGAGGAGCCGCCAATTCTGCAGCTACTCAAGTATTTCCCAGCATTTTATGGAACCCGAAGGTTCATTA
>NW_019730058.1:4045-5772 GCF_002891405.2 Cryptotermes secundus | reverse complement strand
CCCGTTACCCATTGGATAGGAGGCAGGGTGACCCGCAGAACTGGTTTGGACCACGTGGAGATGAGAGTTCTTGAATGTTAGCGTACACTGTACATATAATTGCCACGGCACTTGAATCGGTTAACTAAATAAAATACGGTGTTAGTTGCGCAGGTACATAGATGCTTGTCACCTATCGTCTATACTAAATTACTGTCCGGTCGGTCGCATAAATTGCTGTTGGCCTTCGCCAGCACAGTCATTCTTGTTTCGAAGTCCCACAGGATTCATAACTATATTCCACTGTCGTTGTTGCGATCTGACGTTCAGTTTAATTGGGTTTAGGCCGGCCTAGCGTAATTATTTTTAATAAAAATATGTGTCTTCTTTATTGTAATATACTGCACTGTGTAGTTTAGAGGAATTGAACAAGCGTTAATTAACTGTCTTGTTATAAACTTGCTACCACTATTAAGAAAGGAAGGAGTCAACAAGCTGAAGGGAGCAAAGGACCTTCTTGTAACTGATACGTCAGAGACAACTTTCAACCCTTCCAATTCTCCCCTACTCCATTTTGCAGCCTGACAATATAACAGCAGCAAACATAACAAAGGAACCAAACCTGCAATTGTTACACTAATCAACAAACACTTTGTTTCTTCTATCTTGTTTGGTATATTTAACAGGCCGATTACCGTGGCAATGTGGTCTAAGGCATGAATTGTCTTCGCTCGCTCGAACACTGGGATCGTGAGTTCGAATCCCATTTGAGGTATGGATGTTTGCCCTTGTTCTGTGTTTGTGTTGTTCTGTGTGTAGGTAGCGGCCTTGCTAGGGGCTGATCCCCTGCCCAAGGAGTTCCAGCGATTGTCTTAGGATTAAGAAACTGAAATGAAATAAAGCGTTTCACGGATGCCCTGTGCTCCAAAGTGGGGGCAACAGGAAAGGGAGAGAGGTTTAATAGTTCCTTAATGATGATATCAAAAATGGAATGTAAAATTTTACACCTCCCGCGGTGCTCAGAAATTTGTGAAGTTATTGTTCAAGTAAATACAAGAAAACATAAAATCTACGTTACACAGATATTCGATATGAAATTTGTATTTCCACGATTTGCATTTTTAGATAATATTACTGAATTCCGTGGTAAGTGTCCACTAGAAATTTGTAAGCATATTTTGGTTTTATTTGCCCGGATGCATTTTTCTGCCTTGTTTGCACCGATTACTTGCTTCGTCCTTCCTTCTGTTTGTCTGTCTGCATGTACAATTCTAGATTCGCTTAATGGAATATTATATTTGCTACTGGGAATTCTTGTTCGCTTGCGGACTAAAACCACGGAGTTTGTGGATCCAGATTATTAGTAATAAATTTTTATATTGGCTTGCAGTGGAATACACCACTTGCTTCAACACTCAAGAACTCATTTTTTCCCACGCAGTTTATTTCTATGTTTCATGTTAATCCCAGAACAAACAGTGATCTTTTTTCTTCGTAAACAGAATTAACCGATTGGTCTTAATAATTGAGATGCGGCATATTTTCTTGTGAGGTAGAATTTGAGTTTTTAAACTTTATTTTGCAGAACTTAAGGCTTCAACGCTGATGAAATACATTTTAACATTGCATAGTTTTCTCTACAGTTTTCTTGCTCATAAGGGGTGAAGTTACTGACATTCTAAATATGTCGTTCATTATTTTGGGTGCCCCTTCTTGTTGTCATATGGCAACAACGCCATTAGCTACGC
>NW_019730058.1:0-1391 GCF_002891405.2 Cryptotermes secundus | reverse complement strand
CTGACAAATGCAAACTCTAGAGCAGTGTTTCAAATTGTTTCTTGAAGTTTGGGCTGAAGATCAATGTGTAACACTTATTTGCATGTTTTCCCGTGTATTACGAGCGGAACTGTTATTGTGCCGTGCACACGTGTGCGCACTGGTCTGAATTTCAACATTTCAATGCCTGAGACTTGAATTAGATAACTGGAAAAGAAAACAAAAGAAGTCTCTCCACGCTAGATAAAAATGTTTTGATTGAAAGGGGGGTCTCGCTTTCAGAAAGCATCATTTATTCTCAAAGGAAGTTATCTGATGTAAAAAGTAGTGCTGTAATTCAATATATGGCTTTAGAATTCGAAATACTGCTCTTAGAATTCTTCGAACCAAACTTCATATATAAAACAGGAAACGTCAGAGGAAAAATGGCCAAATGGACAAAGAGATGAACAAGCAAGTGCAGAATGTGAATAAGGAACAATAAGGGATTAACGTTTCTGGGCCTGAAGTTCGTCTAAATATTTAACAATTCGGTTTCTAAATCACAGAAAACTCATCGAGTCTCTGTTACAAAGTTCAATCAGTTAATGCTCTTTAGAGAAATAACCGTTTCTTAGTGTGAGAGTCATACAAAACCATAAGTAAACTGTGTAGGAAGAAAGGCAGAGTTTTAGACTATATAAGCAGAACTTGAAGGATCGTTACCGGGTTCGCAGGAGCCAGCCACTGGATCGTATTCTGAGTCATGTAATGTCATTCGAAACCCTCACATTCTATTTTTAGCGATACATTTTAATATTATCCTCTCATCAACACCTAAGTATCAAAGTCTGGGTGTAACGCTGTAGACTTTAGTTCGAGAGATGCTGTGTTCGAATTTCTGCCAGAACACACGCTATCCTGACTGATGTTTCTTGTGGTTTTCTTCAGTCACTCCAGGAATACATAATTAAGGCCACAGGCGCATCCTTCCAAGTTATTTCCAAGACGTAGCACACCCATCATACTACCACCCGATGCTATATTGTCTTTATACTAAAAAAGGAATCGCTAATGACCCAAGGAATAAAAAATCTAGACCTTTCATATGGTCTCTCCCCTTCATATTCTCCAATCAAAATTCTGTATGAATTTCCCTATAGGGTGTGAAGCCATCTAGATAGATCTACCATTTTTTAAATATATTTTCATACATCAAAAATATTTTTAAAAATTTGTAATGCGCTCGGTTTTCCAGGTACGGCCATTTTTATAATGCGAAAAAACGCGTTTTCTGCTGAAATGGAGGTTCGCGTTATCTCCAATATCTCGATAACAATTGAAGCTAGAGTTTCCAATAGAAAACCAATTTGTTCCTTATGATATGGACTACAATTCATATCATTACAAGGTTTTACTCAATTCACTTCCTG
>NW_019730057.1:20514-36119 GCF_002891405.2 Cryptotermes secundus | reverse complement strand
CAAGGAGCATCTAAGACTGGAAGTGTTGAAGACTTTGGTGTTATTATTCCAGTAACCTCTTGAAGTGTTATAAGTATTTTTAGATCTGCCATGTGATTGTCCAGTAAATCGATTCATCATTCCAGAGAACCTATTAATTGTCACGTTACTAGGATATGTGACAATACACTCCACAAAAGGCCAAGCATACTCATAAGAGAGAAACCAATCTCCTCGGCAGAGAGGATGTTATGTAAGGACTATGACTGCAAGGGTTTGGCTGAAAAAAAAAAGTGTCTGATCCCGAGCCTCAAGGGACTTGGGGCAAAGACGAACTGGTTGGTGGTAAATTGGCAGTTGTTAAGTAACTCTAATTTTGGTTTTGATTAAGGACCATTCATGTTAGATAACCCAGTGTAATCTTCAATACAAGGATTATGTGGAGACTGCACATAAAAATGACTGAAGTGAAGGCCTTCAGACATATTAGAATCTGCTCCCTATTTGAAAGTGAGCGTTTGAGTACCAACATTAAACTAACCTTCCGTAAAGCACTGATAGATGAGTGATGACTTACGCTTGCCCTCTCTGGAAATTTGCAGCAGACACCTACCTCTTAAAATTGCAACATATGCAAAACAAGATTCTCCTCACCATTGGAAATTTTCCAAGGTTCACACCGATTCGCAATTTGCACACGGCTTTCAACCTTTCATGTGTGTATGATTATATAACAAAATTCTGCAGGCAACAAGTGGAAGTCGTACCATATCATGAGAATGAACATGTTTCCAGCATAGAGCAAGGCGAAAACAGATGTAGAACGTATAAGAGGCTTAAACTTGGCAGTGGTCCAGCTTACAACTGATTAAGTGAGATAAGCTGCTGCTGTTGTAGCATAAGGTAAGTAAGATAGGCATGATCACAGGACTGTATGTAGTGCATATGTGTGCTATATGTGTGATATGTACACTAGACAAAGGCGAAGCCTATTCATAAGACAAAATCCATCCTCTCATCATAGAGGATGTTACATAAGGACTATGACCGCAAGAGTTCAGTTGCACCAAAAAAGAAAAGAGAAAGAAAAAAGAAACTCAGGAGCCTTGGTGTCAAGACGAGCTGCATGGCAGTAAACCACCAGTCATAAAGTAAATCTGACTTTAAGGACCAGGGTTAACAATCAGTTGCAGCATGCAGAAACCAGAGAATTGACATACCTAATTACTGAGCCATTGCCTAGCAATAGCAGTTTTCTTGGCATTTCTCTGACTGCACTGTTCTGGCTTTTAGGCGTCGTGTTATGTCACATATATGTTTATATGGTATTGTAACAATCATCTCTTCAGGCTCCACTGTTCCAGCTTTCAGGAGTATGGGGGGAGGGGAACACAGCGGGGTGATCTTTTTAATCCCCTTTTGTTTCTTCAAAGTAAGGAAAGTAGGCTAAAAGTTTGCTGTTATGCATTGCTGCCTAGTGTATGAGTGGTGTTAGGAGGCAGATACCAACTTGCTCAGGTGTGAATATCCATTCTTAAAAGTTTATAACATAGACCTTTAAAAATGGTTCTCCTGTCAAAAATTGGTATCATCAGATGAATAATCACTTGTACTTAAAAGTTCTTTACTAAATCTCAGCTAATGTTTGAAGCCCAGACACTATTTACAATTTCTGTGTTAGTATTTGGCTAAAACTAGATCCTGGACCAATATTAAACCGTAAAAAATATATATATTATAAGATTAGTCACTTTATGTTACTGAAACTCAAATATACATTTTGTTTCAGATTTGGCATTCAGTAATTTAACATCAGGACTACTGCAGACCTTACTGTTTGTCGTAAAGGAAAATGATCACAAACTTGCCCAAAAAATTATTTCTAAATTACTGGATGAATGTTTTACACTCAGGAAGGATGCAGAAGTTCAGATAAAAAACAGTGAATATAAATCAAGTACTCCAGATGTACAGAACACGTTACCTGTGTTTCAAGATGTAGCAGCTGTACATCTCTTAGAGGCAGCAATAACAAATGCATCACCCAAAAAATTCACGCAGATATATGCAAAATGTTTCATCAACCATTTGGCACCCTTGTCACAACACCCAATAGCAAATTTTTCAGTGCAGAAGTTATTGGATTGCTGTACAGAGAGGACTGAATTTGAAGGAATGTTTAGTGAGCTGGAAGAACCTATTGAAGAAATCTTGAAAAGTCATAATACTGGAGTACTTCTAAGCCTTGCCCAAGCTTGCAAGCGGCATTCAACTAAACAAGGAAACTTTCAAAAATTGTTAATGAAAGCATTACATTGTATAGAGCCTAAAGAGAGACAGTCACTCATGTCTCCACTTACCTTAAGTCTTGTCACCTATGAAGAGCAAATTACTTCTAACAAGTTGTTCATTCACCTCCATGGATCTTTAATACTTCAGACATTGCTCAACTTTAATAAACCAATTCAGGCTGTAAATAGTCTTTTGGACATGAACACTGGTGATCTCAAAACAATGTTAACTGATCCAAAAGGATGTCATGTAATGGATGCATTTATGAAGAGTGAATTTGTTGGTGAAAAAAGTAGAGACAGAATTATTAAGAAACTCCAGGTAGGTCTAACGAGCTGTACATTACTGTTTTCTGCATGTATACCTCATATGATTGGCAATTATGTCGTAGTGAATTATCTGCGCAATACAGCTAGTAACCAAAACATCTCACCTAATGATATTAAGCCTCTACAGAAACCCTTCAGAAGTGGTTAATGAATTTCTAAGGAAACTAGATGCAAGTTTGAAATATCTGTACAGTCCGAAGTCAGAGTTTATAATCTGTGGAGACATAAACATAAACTATTTCAATGAAAGCAGTAAAAAAAAAACAAATTCTATAAATGTTATAATGATACAAACTCCGTCTCAAGTGCAAACAATATATTTTGTGTCTTTGATTTTGCTCCCCTACACTACATGTTTCGGCCTCAGACGGCCATCATCAGGTGTATAACACTCACATCGCTGTCACACTGCACCCAGCTCAAAATTTAACATTTAAAAGCACTTTCCTTGTTATTATCAACTTCTACTTCATTGATAGCTGTCTGGTTTGTGGATTATTTTACACACATTAATTTTGACTTTATTGTAATAGCACTATAATAAAATCTTTAGTTCTAATTTTAAAAAACTTTTAAAATTTTTTCCTCTAATTTTTAAAATTTAAAATTGTTAGGGTTATTCGCCCTGTGTTTAAAGTGCTGCAGCGGCTAGTTCTTGTTCCCACACTGTATAAGTGTTATCCTGTGTAGTCTTTCTGTGTGCGTGCCGCTGCTATTCTTTACTACGTGTGCTGTCTAATGTACTGTCAGGACACAAAGACACAAAATATATTGTTTGCACTTGAGACGGAGTTTGTTTCATTATATCATTTATCGTATGGAGTGCAAGAGGATGCTTAAATATAATAAAGTAAATTCTTTTAATAAGGACATACAATCTGTCACACAGTGAATTGCACAACAAGAGTTCAAAATTGCTCAAGTACAGTCATTGATAATATCATTATAAATAATGCAAGGTTAAGCTCTTCTTGTACATATTCTATAGTCAACAGCCTCTCTGACCATGATGCTCGATTTCTTACGGTAGATAATAATATTGTGAAAGTAAATTCAGTGCCCTTGAAATAGAGAACCAGAGAAATAAATAGTGAAACCATTGCTCATTTTCAACATCTATTAGAAAATGAAACATGGGAACCTGTTTTCAAAAATAAGGATACAAATTATAAGTTTAACTCCTTTTTTTTATAAATATTTTTGAAGCCAGTTTTCCTGCGCAAAATAAAATTAAGTAGAATAAAAAACCACTGGATTACACAAGGAATAAAAATATCTTGTAAACATAAAAGGCATCTGTCTATAGACAGCAGGAGCAGTAATAATCCCTACATGAGAGCATACTACATAAGGTATTGCAAAATCCTGAGTAGAGTTATAAAAGAGGCTAAAAGGCAGCATTACTGTAGGCTTATAGCAGAATCGAATAATCAGATAAAAACAACCAAGAATATAATAAAACATGAAACAAGAAAATCACATCTGACTGAAGAGATACCATCTTTCCTTATAAATGATGAAACAGTTAAGGACCCAGGAGAAATTGCGGATGCCTGCAATACTTTTTTTCTGACAGTTACAGAAAATCTAAACTTGCATCAGAAAGTGGGAGATAATGCCATATCATTTTTAAGAGAGGAATTTCCTAGAACATTCCCTTGTATTAAAACCATTCCAACCACTGAAACTGAAATAAAAAGTATAATACATTCCCTCAGAAAAAAAAACTCTTCAGGTTATGATGGAATAACAAGTAAAATTTAAAAGTTTGTGCATCTCTGATCAGTAGCCCATTAACTCACATTTATAATCACTCACTGTCCACAGGAATCTTTCCTGATCGTCTTAAGATTCAGTAATTAGACCACTATATAAAAAAGGGAACAAGACTAGTATGTCAAACTACAGGCCAAGTTCACTGCTAACTACTTTCTCTAAAGTTCTTGAAAAAGTTATGCACAATATTTTAAGCCATTATTTTCAGAGTAAAAATATATGTGGTGCTATCCAAAAGTTCCCAAAATATATTAATAAAAACTATTACATCTTACCTGGATCTTATTCTGCACCATGACCTTCAAAGTAGTCCCCTTGGGAGTGCATACACTGATCCCAGCGTTTCTGTCACTTTTGAAATGCATCCTGGAAGTCTTTCTTTGTTACTGTGTTTAGTACCGTCTGCGTTTCCGCTTGAATTTCCTCAACTGTATCAAATCTTCGCCCCTTCAACTTGATTTTCATCTTGGGGAAGAGAAAGAAGTCGCATGGAGCTAAGTCTGGCGAGTACGGTGGGTGGGGAACAACTGCCACCTTGCTTTTATCCAAAAATTCCTACACAATGTAAGCCATATGTGGTCATGCATTGTCACGGTGGAATACCCAGTCATTCATGTGCCACTTCTCTGGACGTTTTCTACTCATGTCCTCCCTGAAACTCCTTAGAATATCATGATAGAACTCTTTATTGACTATCTGACCAGGAGGGACGAACTTATGAACAATCCCGTCAATATCAGAAAAACAGATCAAGATGGACTTAATGTTGCTGTCGATTTGTCGAGCTTTTTTTGGCCAAGGTGAAAAAGGCTCTTCCATTGTGACGATTGCTGCTTACTTTCAGGGTCGTAGCCATAAACCCAACTTTTGTCACCAGTGACAACCTTCGAAAGAAAGTGTGGATCCACTTGAAGCTGTTATTGAAGTTCCCTGCAGACTTCCAAGCAATGCTGCTTCTGTTCATTTTTCAGCAGTCATGGCACAAACTTCACCCCAATCCTCCTCATGTTCAGTTCCTCTGACAAAATTCGTTGACATGTACCATTACTTAGTCCCAAGGTGTAACAGAAATCTTGGATGGTCAGTCTACGATCTTGCAGAATCAGATTCCTAACTTTCGCCACATTTTCTGGTGTGGTGCCGGTTGGTGGCTGTCCTGAATGATCGTCATCAGCAGTCAATGTTAGGCCATTTTTGAAACGCTTATACCAGTCATAAGTTTGTGTCTGGCCTAAACTTGTCACCAAAAGCTTGCTTTGACATTTGGTGCATTTCTGCAGCGGTTTTCCCAAGTTTAAAACAAAACTTTATACAGACATGCTGCTCTCTCATGTCAGCCATCGCAAAACTGCAAACTCACAGAAACACAACAATGGGAATACTCGTACGTTCACCAACAATAAACCCAACCACTCAACTCGATGCCGCTTACCACACTGATTCAAGAAGGGTGTGTGGGTAGACACCTAGCACTATTTTGATGTACTCATAACCATTCACCTGTAAAATTCAATTTTTGGGAACTTTTTGATTGCACCATGTACTAGTCCCAGAACAGTTTGGCTTTAGGAAAGGAATTCCCATTGAAAATACAGCCTTTAAGTTAACAGACAGTGTGTTGAAATCTGTTAATCAAAAAATGCATGTTAGTGGAATATTCTGTGACTTGGCAAAGGCTTTTGACTGAATAAATCATGAAATTTTATTAACTAAATTACATTCTTTTGGCATTCAAGGAACAACGTTAAGTTGGTTCATATTCTACCTAACAGATAGAAAACAAAAGATTGAAATCAAATCATCAAATTCAATCCAAAGTACCTACTCAAACTGGGGAATAATAAAACATGGGTCAATTTTGGGGCCTTTGCATTTCGTAATTTATATAAACGACCTCCCTCCTACACTAAGGACCTCATCAATACCTATAATATTTGCAGATGACACCAGTGTTATAATTTCTGGTAAAATTTAGACGATTTCTGCATGTTATCAAACAAGGTTCTTTCGCAAATGAGTAAATGGTTTTCTGCAAACAAGCTGTTCCTGAACCTAGAAAAACAAATCTAATAAAATTTATGAGAAAAAACTCTACAATATCCATTAAACATTGGATATAATGATAAATATATAGAAGAGGGAGTAAACACAAAACTCCTTGGCTTGCAAATTGATAATCATTTAAACTGGAAAAACTATATCGATCAGTGGATTCCACAGCTAAGTAGAGCATGTTATGCAGTTAGATTCATGTTACATATTAGTAACATTGACACTCTCAGATCAGTCTGTTTTGCTTACTTTCACTCTTTAATGAAGTATGGAATAATTTTCTGGGGTAATTCGTCTGACAGTGAAAAGGTATTTACATTGCAAAAGAAAATTGTTACAATCATGATGGTTGTCAAATCCCGTAATTCCTGTAGAGATCTATTTAAGAGACTACAGATCTTAACTTTTCCTTGTGAATATACTGTAGGTCCAAAAAGTACCCAACTTTATTTTTTTCCACTGTAAGTAATGGCCCAAGGAGAAGGGAAACTGAGCGTAGTGGTAGAAGGGACTTTCATGCGCATGCATGATTTTTTGCTGACTCGCAACACCACCGGATGCATCTGTGGCTGTCAGATAGTGAAGTGGTGTAACATGTATTTGGCACATTCTCGTTTCGCTCAAGATGACAGAATGCTTGGAGAAGCGATACTGCATTAAGTTTTGTCAGAAACTTGGGGATACCCAAGCGGAAACAATTCGCAAAATTCAGCAGGCTTTTGGCAATGATGCAATGGGGGTCACTCAAATTAAAGAGTGGTTCAACCACTTTAAACATAGCCGTATGTTGGCGGACAGTGAGCAGCATTCCGGGAGACCATCAACAAGCCAAAATGTTGATGTCATTGAAAAAGTGCGGACACTGATCATGGAGGACCGTCGTTTGGCCATCCGTGAAGTTGCTGATGAGGTTGGGATCAGCAGAGGTTCCGCAAACACAATTTTAACTGAGGATTTGGGCATGCGAAGAGTGGCGGCAAAATTTGTGCCCAAGCTGCTTTCGCTGGAGCAGCAACAACTCCGCCCTGAGGTTGCACAGGACATGCTGGAGTGTGCCAACAGGGATCCTGAGTTCCTGAAGACTGTGATCACTGGTGACGAGTTGTGGGTGTACAAATATGACCCAGAAACCAAGGTCCAGGCATCACAATGGAAGCATCCAACATCCCCAAGGCCCAAAAGAGCATGACAGGTTTGGAGCAATGTGAATGTGATACTGACTTTTTTTATTACCGGGGTGTTGTGCATCATGAGTATGCACCACTAGGCCAGACTGTCAATAAGGAGTACTACCAAGAAGTCCTTGCGCCAAACCGCAAGAGACCGGAGCTGTGGGACACACGCAACTGGCAGCTGCATCTTGACACCACCCCAGCTCATTCATCGCACCTGACCCAGGGTTTCCTGGCCAAGCATGGCATTCTGCAGGTTCGCCAGGCTCCTTACTCTCCTGACATGGCTCCTTGTGATTTCTGGCTGTTCCCGAGATTGAAGACACTGCTAAAAGGCTGTCATTTTGACAGCCACGAGGACATCATACAGAACGTGACGGCGCATCTGCATGCCATTCCAAAAGAAGCCTTCCAGAACTGCTTCCAGTGATTGAAGGACTGCTGGGCTAAGTGTGTGGAGTCACAAGGGGCCTACTTTGAAGGGGATTAGGTATTGTAACCACCCAGATACAGAACTTTGTTTTCCCGGCTCAAGGTCGGGTACTTTTTGGACAGAGTAGTATATATTCATTAATAATTACAAATAACAAAGAACATTTTCAGACGAATGCAGATGTACACAGTGTTAACACGACACAAACACTGTCTTCATAAACCAGTTGCTAACCTCTCATGCTTTTAGAAAAGCGCATATTATGCTGGGATCAAAATTTTTAATAATCTGCCATTTGATCTCAAAGGTCTTATAAATGAAAAAGCATGATTTAAAATAGCACTGAAACGATACTTAAATACACATTCATTCTACTCTGTTGATGAATACCTATTGTCTAGAAAATAACTTATGTATCTTTAAATAGCCTTGTGTATAATCACTGTGTATTCTTGGTTTCTCTTGTGTGAGAACTCCATTCGGACTGTACATATGTTTTGTATTCATATGACATATTCCACAGCCTACAGTCATTTTGACTAACTTTGGATCCATGGAATGGAATGCAATGTTATGTTATGTTATGGGAGGCCCAGCTTAGTTCCCCAGGTACTTAGACCACCCCCAGTCTTGCTAATCCCTTCAGAGAGACATGGTGATTTTCAGAGTCTGTAACATATAGATGCAGTCTCAGTGTGCAGTGGCCAATCAGCAGTCCTGTTGCCTGTTGTGTTCCTGTCAAAGGACAGTAGGTACCTAGACATCCAAAGACCCCTACAGCAGCTCAGCTCCCCAAATGCATGGTGAGAGGATCCAGGGACCTCTTCAAAGGGATCTTTGGTTATGTCTCCTCTAGAGCCAGGTGGTTGCTGAAAATCATCAGGGACCACTGCAATAGCTCCATCTGACACATTTAACTAGGAAAATCTAATGTCATCCTCCATAGAGCAATGCATGCAAGTGGAAGGCTTGATACAATGGGAGGTCACCTTGTATCCCAAAGGCACTGTTCATTACACTGCTCTCTCTCTCAGTGCCATTCAGGCCTCAGCATGGTAACTAACATTTTACCCCAGAACACTACCACCCTTAGCAAGACTTAACTGGTGCTTTCACAGGGACCACCAGTAAGAAACAGGTGGGGTGACTGGTTACTTAACAAGTCTTCATATCTCCTTTGAGCATCAGCTTATCTATCAGAGTATAATTAAACTGCTTAATTTGTGAGATGCTCTCTGTTAAATGAGCCACAAAATCCATAGTGAAGTAAGAGATTACAGACTGGATGGTCATGGTATCCTCTCTCCCTCATTCCCCAAAGGGGTAAAAGTGGATGAAATTTGATGGTTTGATCACTCACCTCCACGTAGCAGTTTGGCCAGTAATATGTGCAGTTTTATTTCCACACCCTGTTTGGGCGATCAGAGCAGTGCTTTTGTGGAGGAAGGGTTTGTCTACACCTGTACTCTCTTCAGCCCTTTTTCATACCATGAGCTGACTAGGTCAGCTCTGCATACTTGTGTCGGTTGTCAGAGCTAGAGAGATTAGCTTAATGTTAATAACCATTTGTCAGTAGATACATCGATTGCTATACACAGATACTTAGAGGAAGGAGGAGACTTTTATGTCTTCTAAGTCTGTTAAATATTGAAGGTAATCTGAGGAAGTATTGTGGGTTTTTGTTTTCCTGAGCATTTACTCCAAACAGCCGTGACATTTCTGGCAGGTAGTTGTATGGTGCCGCTTGGCAGTCATAGGGTAAAACTGAGGCAACTGCTTACAGGCTCTGGCATATTATCTAGAATAGGGTTGTTTATAGACTTCAGTTACCATACATTTATCATGGCCTTATTTGTGGTGA
Organism: Cryptotermes secundus; assembly: GCF_002891405.2. NCBI lineage: Eukaryota > Metazoa > Arthropoda > Insecta > Blattodea > Kalotermitidae > Cryptotermes > Cryptotermes secundus. The sequence goes on along the minus strand of NW_019730057.1, from coordinate 26,225 downwards.
ACTGCATATTGTCACATCATGGAGATGATGGGTAAGCAAAAGCATCCTTCTGTCTCTGATAGGTTGAAAGGAAGGTAGTGTGGAATGAATACAAATAATCATGCCCAAAATGTTAATTATGTGTAACTATGTGACCTGTTTGTCTTTTTTGTACTAGATGGGACAAGGGTGGCACTGAACCAGTGGATGATTATACATTTTTCTCTGGAAATTGGAATGGGGATTGTGAATTAGAGGCAGTTCTCTGTACTTAAAAGAATCATGTCAGCAGTTAAAAGGGTCAAGTTTGTTAGTCAAGTGTATTCTGTCAATTCCCTAAGTCATTGCCAAAGTAGGTAGAGAAGATATTTTCAAACAAACAATTGGGAATGAGAGTTTACATGAAATTAATAATGATAATGGAGTTGGAGCGGTAAACTTTACTATATCTGAAAATCTGATTATCATGAGTACAATGTTCTTACCTTGCAACATACATAAATTCGCTTGGACATGTTCTGATGGAAAGACACACAGTCAGGTTGACAACATTTTGATGGGAGATGGCATTTAAATGCACTTGATGTCCAGTCTTCCGTGATAGCAGACTGTAATTCTAATCACCATCTCCTGATTGCAGAAGTTAGGGAAAGTGAAAGAGCAACACAAAAGATTGGTGTAGATTCAGTCTCAAGGAACTAAATGAGGCAGAAGGTGAAGAACAGTGCCAGGTTAAACTATGAAACTGGTTCATAGCTTTGGGAAATTTAGATGATGATGTGAATGTCAGTAAAGCTTGGGAAACTGTTTGACAGAATATAAAAATTTCAGCCAAAGAGAGTTTAGGATATTATGACTTGAAGCACCCTAAGCCATCTTTTGATGAAGGATGTTCAGAACTGATAGATGAAAGGAAACAAGCCAAATTGCGGTAGTTACAGGACCTGAGCCAAATAAATGGAGATAATCTGAACAGTGAAAAATGTGAAGCTAATTGACACTTCAGGAAAAAAAATGTAAAAACAACATTAATGAGCATTCAACACACAGTAAGAACAAGAACACTAGAAACTTATATAGAGGGATAAATTAATTCAAGGATTACCAGCCTAAAGCTAACATGTTAAAGGGCGAGAATGTTAATCTGCTTGCAGGTTCTGACAACTTTAAGAGGGTGGAAGAATTACTTTTCTAAGCTGTTGAGTGTTTATAGGGTTAGTGTTAGGCAGATGGAAATACATCTGATCCTAGTCATTTTGAAGTTGAAATTGCTAATGCAGAGGTTGCCTCAGGAGTGGAAGGAGGCTGTTATTTTACCAGTGTATAAGAAGGGCGGTACAAATGTAATTATTGTGGCATGTCACTGTTACCGACTTTGTATGAAATTTTATCCAATATTCTTCTGTCAAATGTTCAAGTCCATATGTAGAGGAAATTATTGGGGACGATCATTGTGGGTTTTGACTTGCAATGTAACTGATCAGGTACAATGGAGGAAAAAATGGGAGTACAATGAGACATTGCACAGACTATTCATGGACCTCAAGAAATATATATATATAAGAATAATGTCACCATCAGCACAACAAATACAGTTTTTGTTTTCGATCTTATACTTCTACATGTTTCGTCACATAAGACCATCATCAGGAAGTTGTACACGGGAATACGTAGTCATTGAAAAATACTGATGTGGATCCTTATCAGTGCAACACATCGTGTTATGTACTGACATAAAACTCTTGCCTCAAGTTTATGTTATAATAAAGTAGCAAATAAATAAAATAAGATAAAAGACTACACACCACCACCACTACTACTTCTGTGATAACAACAACATGAATCTCAAAGTTCAGGAGACTAATGTTATTTCTTTTACTTGTAAATCTATTAGTATTGACTCCATTTCAGCTGGTTGTGTTTTAATTTTGCATATTAACTGCACGTAAGATCTCATTATTTTACTTGACAGTAAACTGTATTTTTAGCAGTATGTTAATTTTGTCTCATTTATTCATTACTGTAATTTGGTCAAAGCTTGCATTAGTTTCTTGGAAGAATCTTACATGGGCAGATTCCAGTAGCTTGAAAAATATAAAAAAAAAATGAAATTTACATTATAATCACTTTTATCAGTCCACCTTTTCTCACAATTGAGACTTGTTGCTGGAAACACTTCATGTTTTATTTTGTCTTGATGGTTTGAAGGGGAAAGTGAAGTGTCACTCTGTCATGGATAAGCAATGCTGTAAGATAATTCCTTCATCCAGATATGCCAGCAGTACTAGTAGTGTATGTAAATTTCTTATTTTCAGAAGGAACACAGTTTCCTCAGAGGATAACATTCTTATGCATAAATCTGTTTAGACTACCATATTATTTATGTTTTCTCTCATTTTGTGTTTCTGTCTTTGTTGTATTCTTATTTTAAATGCTTGCCTATAGGCTTTCCCCATTGGCAAACACTCTGATAATTTAACTGACTTATTATTATTATTATTATATTATTTGTGCATCTCGCATAAGTGTTAATGTTTGATTACCAGTGGTAATTCCAAATAATTTAGTTCCCATGTGAGTGGAAATTTTGTCTGATAAATGCATTATGAATAGTTGGTGTGATGCTGGAAATTAAAAAGACAAATGCTGCATTAACTTACCTCTCTTTGAGATTCACCTGATAATTGATGAGAGAAATCCATGATTGTTTTATTTACTGTATTGAAATATGATGCTGGATCACAGGTCACCTGATCTTGATAACTGACATGGTCTTCCCTGGTACATTTGATTCCCCTTAGGATATGGATATTTGTGAACCACAGCTGATAGTCGACATAACAACACAGTATGTTAAATAAATGTGTGCCTTAATGAATTTACAAATTGTTGTGTTGGAAATGTAAAATGGATCTTAGATAGGATGGGATGGTATGGGTTGGATTGATCTGGCTCAGGATAGGGACCAGTGTAGGGCTCTTGTGAACACGGTAATGAACTTTTGGGTTCCATAAAATGCTGGGAAATTCTTGAGTAGCTGCAGAATTGGCGGCTCCTCCAGAAGGGCTCAGCTCCATGAGTAAGTAAGTAAGTGTTAGAAATTGTAGTTTGCATTTTAGAACATAGTTAGCATCCTATTTTTAATGATGATACACAAGACTTTTTGTGAAAAGTTTTAAAAGTCTTGTGACACAAATGCATCATGCTGTAGGCCTGCATATCGGGATATTGGGAATACTCATATTAAACTAATTCTCATTGTTATAGTAGAGATGGAATTATGTGGGTTCAGACCAATAATCCTGGGGATGCAATCACAGAATGTGAGTAGCATATATTTGTACTTTCCTAGGAAGGAAATTAATACAATTCTTTCTCTCAACAGGGACTGTATGTGGTAGTGGCTTGCACAAAACATGGATCACGCAGTGTGGATGCAATCTGGGATGTGGCAAGTCTGAAACAGAAGTTTCTAATCATGGATGAACTCTCCCCTAAAGAACCAGTCTTGAATAGTAACCAGTACGGCAGCATTCTAGCCAGTAAATACTGCCTGTCACTTTATAAGCATCGACAAGATGAATGGAAAGATTTGCAAGGAAAGGAATTCCGCAAAAAGAAGCTGTTTGCAAATATTATTGAAGATTTTGGGAAATCTAGCTGAAATGTGATCTGATATCATACCATTTTCAAAACATAAAAGACCTTTTTGCATCTGAATTTATGTAGTGTTGTCTTAATGTGGCAGCTTAACAGTGGCAAACATCATTCTGTTATGTGAAGATGCATACTATGTTAAGGATTTTATATTTGACATTGTCACTTTCTTCTGTATCATGTGGTGATTTAAATTTGATTTAGAATCATGTCTGTACAGATTATATGTACTTACTGGTAATAAGATGGCATTTGGAAATAGTTATACATTATGAAAGATCTTATTTCAGTAATATGTTAAACATTTTATCATTTTCTGTTTTTGTATGCCATTCTTGTAGTCTTTTATCTTGAGAATGTTATCTACAGCCAAGTTTCACAGGTTCCTGCTATTAGCCTTTATGTTTCTGAGTCCATAATACAAGGTGTTTCAAGAAGAGCTTTACAACTTCAAAAGCTTATGTAAATTTATTCAGAGGACATACACAACGTTTTGAACTGTCTTAATGTAGCAAAACACACTGACTTTTACCTCGGACAGTTATGGTTCAATGTGACTTCCATTGGTAATGCGGCAGACGTCCCACCTGTAGTCAGTCTCTTGCCACAAGCTACGTAGCATCTCTGGTGTCACTTCTGCAACTGAGGCAGTAATTCGAGTTCGGAGCTCAACGGCATTTGCAGGCAAAGGTGGTACGAACACTCGATCTTAAACAAATCCCCATAAGAAAAAATCCAGGGGAGTAAGATCCGGGGAACGAGGTGGCCATGCTATCGGCGCTGCTCTACCGGTCCACCGACTTGGTAAACGGGTGTTGAGGTACTCGTGCACTTCTCCAAGGTAATGAGGGGGTGCGCCGTCTTGCTGGAAATGAATGTGTCCTTCTTGGTCATCTTCGTATAACTGTGGGATGAGAAGCTCTTGGAGCATGCCAGATATATGATACTGGTAATGGTCGTCTCCATGAAGAAGAAGGGGCCATACACTCTTTCTTTGCTGAGGGCACAAAACACGTTCATCTTTGGGCTATCACGAACATTTTCCAGGGAGACACGTGGATTTTCGCTGCCCCAGATCCTACAGTTGTGGGTATTGACCTTACCACTGACATGAAACATGCTCTCATCACTGAAAATTATGGAGTCCAGAAACTTCTCATCATCTTGTATCCGATGAAACATTTGCATACAGAACTCCTTACAAACCACCTCATCTGCATCTGTAAGGTGTTGAACGATGGATAGTTTGTACGCTTTTAAGTGTAAACTTTTTTGTAACACAGTAACATTTGGAATACCAGTTTCCCAAGACGTACGTCGCCTTGACTTTTGCGCACTTCGAATGAAGCTCTCCCTAATCTGCTTCACTGTAGCATCAGAAACACATGGCTGACCGGGTGGCTTAGCATGGCACGCAGAACATCCAGTCTGAACAAAATTCTTGTGCCAGGAGTAAATTGTAGGCCTACTGGGAGGTTCCTTGCGATACTGAGTGTGAAATTTCCTTTGAACTTGTGTAGCAGACTTCGTTTCTTCGAACCAAAACACATAACAAGCACGCTCTGCACCTGTGAAAGTAGCCATCTTGATTTCAACTGTGGGAGCGGTATTGGGTACTACAGTACCATGTGCATGAAACTCGGTGTGTTTTGCTACATTATGACAGTTCAAGACGTTGTGTATGATGGGGTACCCAAAAGAAACTGAACTAATTTTTTTGTGGGCAGAGCTTTTGTAGTACCACGTTTTGCCGCTGTGAGTGCATAGAGCTAACATTCCTGAGTCGATAAGCCGACTACCGTTGCTTCAGAAGGTAAGGACTAGTTTCGGCAGAGTTTATAGTGACAACTGTTTTTTGTGATCGTCGTTTTTGCAATGGCTGATATTCGTGAACAGCGTGTGGCGGTAAAATTCTGCTTTTTGCTCGGGAAAAGTGGAACAGAAACTCTTGAAATGTTAAAAACAGCGTACAAGGACAATGCTATGGGGAAAACTCAAGTGTTTGAGTGGTTTTCCCGTTTCAAAAATGGTGAAATGTCAATTGATGACAAACCTCGTTCTGGTCGTCCTTCCAC
>NW_019730057.1:8004-20401 GCF_002891405.2 Cryptotermes secundus | reverse complement strand
ATCTCAAAAGATGAATTTAGACAATGTTTTGAAAAATGGAATAAAAGACTAGACAAGTGTATTAGTGTAAGTGGAGAGTACTTTGAAGGGGATTGAAGGTTTGTGCTTAAAATTTGAATAAATAAGTTTAAAAAAATAAGTTCAGTTTCTTTTGGGTACCCCCTCGTATGTCCTCTGTATAAATTTATATAAGCTTTCAAAGTTGTAAAGCTCTCTTTGAAACACCCTGTACTATGGGTATGCTTGAACATAGTGTCCTTGCTGTGCCTTTATTGTTATGGGTGTCGAATATATCTACACTCGAGTGACTTGGAAAGTGGCCAAATGTTTGATGTGTTAACAGTCCTGCAGCTTCTTTTTGAGGAGCCCTTCTGGTGCCCTGTGTATGTGCTTAGCCCAAGCAAAGCATAAAATTTCACTCTGCAAGGTTTCAACATGCAGAACTTCTATCAGATATATTTTCCTTTGCATACAGATATTGTAATCACATGCTACAATTTGCTGACACTCTGAACCCAGATGGCAGATACATTTTCCTTCTCATTCCCTTTTCAGCATCTGTAGCAGTACAGGCAAAATATGTGAGGGGAAATCAAATTGTTTATGTCACAGTTGTCAGTGGCAGATTGTTACACTTGTGCAATTTTCTTTGTTAGTGTTCCTGCTGAATTAGATATTCTAGTGTTCAGTGGCAGATTTTGTTCCTCCTTATGCTTGTTTCTGTTTCCACACTCAAAGGAATTCAGTAGACCAGTGATCCAACACCTTCGAAGCATGCACATCTGTTAGTTGATTTAGTATGTGCACAAGATTATGGTGGAGAGCAGTACACTGATATCTCCTCAGAAGAAAAGCTCAAAATACCACACTTCAGGGTCCATCATCTGCTGAAGAAAATGATAAAAATTTAGAGTGGCATCACCAACTTCCCTCTGATAAGGCAGATGTGCTCAAGTTTGTGGGAGAACAAAATGGGCTGAACAGAACCGCTGCTCCAAATATTACTGAGAATTCACAACCTCACAAGTTGTTCTTGCTGTATATTCATACTCTCCTGGAAGTACCATATTTACGCATGTATAGGCCGCACATTTTTTGCCAAAAATTCAAGAGGAAAACTGGGGTGCGGCTTATATTCGAAATATTCGAAATCACACTTCATTTAAAAAAAATTATAGTCATAATTAGTAATACAGGGTGTTCAAAAATCGAGGAAACCGGGGCAGCAGCGTAGAGCGGATGGAATGTTTCTCCGCGACTACTGTGCCCCTCCCCACTAGTGAGAGTGCAGTCGTGTCGCTGATACCCTTACATCAGTTTCTGTACATGCACACATTTATAAGAATACTGTAAAAAGATAACACAAACTTACCGTGCTTTATAACAGGTGCTGAAAGTGACCCCCTTCTGCTTGCAAACATGCTTCGCATCGCATGAATAAATTATGCGACACTTTCTGAAGTTGGTCCACGGTAATTGAACCATATTACTGTTCATCACTTGACTCGTTACTGTCGATGTCGCTCTCGCTCGAAGTTTCGCTGTCAGGTGATGTCAGCCATACAGCGTCATCTTCAGTCCCGTCCATTGCGTTGGAAATGGATGTGACTTTAAAACTTTTGGAAACCATTTCTTCTGGTATGGTGTTCCATGCAGCCACAATCCACTCACACATTTGACTTAATGAAGGTTTCTTCAATCGTCCAGTCGGCGTCATCTCCGTGGAACCGCATCTCCAGTCCCGGTAAAAGCGCCGCAAATGAGACTTGAAAGGACGGTTTATTGACACGTCAAGTGGTTGTAACATGCCAGTCATCCCCCCTGGTATCACAACCATATCACTTTTCTCCTGCCTCATCTTCACTTTCACATTTTCAGTTAAATGGCTTCGAAAACTGTCAACCACTAACATTGACCGCTGACGTAAAAGTGCGCCTGGGCGCCGAAACCACACTGATTTCAACCAATCCAGATAGAGCTCTTCTGTCATCCATCCTTTTTCTTGAACTCTCACCAAAATTCCCGGTGGAAGCTTTTCTTTCGGCAATGTTTTGCGTTTGAAGATTACAAATGGTGGTAGTTTGTTTCCATCAGCAGTGATACCAAGCATTACGGTACACCGCTGCTTTTCTGCTCCTGCAGTCCGCACATGCACTGTTTTTTCGCCTGCTTTGTTCACTGTACTTTCACCCGGCATTTCAAAGAACACAGGAGTTTCATCAACATTTCCAATAGCTCCCATGGTGTAGTTGTGCGTCTTTCTTAATTTCAGGACATGTTTTTGAAATGCAAGCAGTTTCTCCTGGTATGTGTCGGGAAGGCGCTGCGCTATTGACGTCCGTCGCCGAATTACAAGATCATGTCGGGCCATAAAGCGCCTTGCCCATCCATAACTTCCCTTAAATTCATTACGAGGAATTTTCATTCTGTCCGCTATTTTGAGGCCTTCAAATTGAATCATTTCCACAGACACTGAAAATCCATCCGCCCGTGTATTACGCACGTATCGCAAAAGTTTATTTTCAAGTTCTGGAAATTTAGCTTTCTTTCCGCGGAAAGATTGTCGATTTTGTGACGTTTTTTCAAGGGCATCTTTCGTTAGTATCCATCTTCGCACATTTTTTTCGTCAACGTCGAATTTTCTCCCTGCTGCTCGATTTCCGTGTTCTTGTGCGTAATGCACCACTTGAAGTTTAAATTTAGACGTATAACCTGCTCTTACTCGACCCATGTTTCACTCAGAACTAACCAGGCAAGTCAAGTAAAGGCGAAAAGGTTATAACTCTCCCCCGCAATGCCTTTGTTCCGAGCGGTACCGTTATGTTCGCTAGTTGCGAACTTAGGAATGTTAAACGTTGCCAAATTTCGGAATAATTTCTACTCCTGAAATAATATTCCAAGAAAATTATTTTTTCTATAATTTCTGTCTGAAAATTGTGCTGCGGCCTATACACACGTGCGGCCTATACATGCGTAAATACGGTAATTGTACAAGAGACTAACCAATATATGCAACAAGATGCAAAAGAAAAAATGAACCAAATATTCCGTATTCTTCGCAAATATGCATAAAGGACCTATATGCATTTCTCATAGTTATAGTTCAGATGGGTCACAACTACAGACGAGTATGAAGCTATATTGGTCCAATAAAAAACTCTACCATGTTCCTTTCTACTCCAGTGTGATGCCACATGATCAATTTCTCACAATTCTGAAACATCCACATTTCGCAGACAGTTGGAACCCACCAACACGAAACAGAGATGGTACTGATTATGGCAGATTATGGGAAATCAGACAAATATTTTATATTTTAAAATAAAAATTTTCAGAATTTTATTATCAACAGAACATATGGCAGTGGATGAAATGATCATAAATTTCAAAGGGAAAATTGTCTTTTAGTAGTGCATTCCAAAAAATGTAAGAGATTTATAAAAATTTATAAACTTTTTCATAGGTCTGGTTACACATACGACATGAGGTTAACAGGGAAAACAAAGAAACGTGGCTAACATAGATGTTACACCCACACATGGAATAATACTTGAACTGGTTTGGAAAGTTGAAGTTGGACACAAAATATTGTCACATGTAGGATGGTATGCATGGTGAAATGATGGGTTCTAGTTTGGACGATTGGATTTATTAGCCCTTTGGTTACACACTCTTTTAATAACATTAGTGTCCAATGTTTATCTTCTGTCAAAATTGCAACACTTTTACATTCTGCACTTCAACACTACATGTTTCGGCCTCAAACGGCCATCTTCAGGTGTTTAACACAGTTTTAGTAAAATATCTGTAACATAAAAACACCTGAAGATGGCTGTTTGAGGCCGAAACATGTACTGTTGAAGTGTAGAATGTAAAAGTGTTGCAATTTTGATGGAAGATAAACAATGGACGCTAATTTGAACAATTGCAATGGCATGCTGAAATACAGAATCTTTTAATCACACTTAACTTACAGTGCTATTGCTGATTTACACACATCATAATTCACTGTTGCACCCATACACTAGAACTCTCTGGGTAATATATCGCAACACAGAAATAGTGCTTCAAATCACTCCACATGAATAAAGGCTTCTAATCACATGTGACATCTTTATGTGAAGAAATTTCTGTGACTATCTTCCATCGAGAACTCTCTCACTGTCACTTAAACACACATTCAGACACTGAAACACTGAGAGATACTGGGTTTTAGGACTTTATCCACCATCCTGGTTTTAAGATAACTAAGTATGGTCCAGTGATTGAGGCTAGCTCTTTCTAAGGGACCCAACAGAATAGGTGTTTTCCCTCACCTGAGGACGGAAACAGATCCAGTTTCCAAAAAGTCTTGTTTTTCTTAGTTATCTTAAAACCAGGATGATGGATAAAGTCCGAAAACCCAATATCTCTGTGTGTTATACACCATCGTCATGTCTTGGTTATTCCTGGAACCTCATTATAAAGCCCTCACACTGACCACGCACAGAAAACAACCTCTGTTTTTGTAAAGTAGCATTTACCGCGAAGTAGCATAGCAGTGGTCTCAGCGCCTATCACATAGAAAACGCCATACTCCTACTGTTGCCTTGCATGTATTCAGTCACGAGGTGTTTAACAGTCAGTTACCTAGCAACGCTCTGGCTATCCATGTTACATTGCTCCCCCGTTAAGGCTGTTTGTCCCAAATAGCCTAACGGTGTATCATCTTCCCTGTGAGGTCTCTGCTCATTACGTCACTTTCCTGTAGCGACGATTCTGCAACCGCTACAGCCACTCCCTCCTTAAGGGCAGCTCATCCCAAGCGGTTCCCTTATAAGGTTCCTGTAATTTCAGGTTCTCACTGTCTTCAAAGGTTTTCTGTTTCTCTCTTGTGATGGAGGCCGGCAATTCTACGTTGCCAGCTCCTGCTCTCTGTGCAGCCTCTTTTTCCACTTTGGAGGAGGTTGCCCCCTCCACAGTGTCCAATTCTTGATCGTCCATAACCCAACGGTAGATCTGACAATTTGCTTGGTTATCTCCAGTCTCATAGTTTTCCTGAAAGTCCTGTCAAGATTTCCCTCCGCTCTAGTTGTTTCGAGGTTCCTTGTTCTGCCTGATTCCTGGTCCGACTTTTACTGACCACATTTTCCCTGTGCCATGCCTCTCATGCATGGCAGGTCATCCTCCTGCTGGCAACATTCACTCTCTTCTGGGATCCTTTATATCCCTGAGTCCTTTCTTTCGGCTTCTGGCAGTGCTTCATGGCCGGATTCTGGTCCCTATGCTTCTTCCTCAGTCCTCTGACCGGCATCACTGCGGCTTCTCCCTTGGGAACTTCTTGGTGCTCCATTATGGACTGCATCATTCTTCAATCGTGCACCACTGTGGCTATCCATGTTACAGTATTCATGGACAATTATCTTACCTTACCAAAACGTTTTAATGATCTACACCACAGGAAAATAAATGCATGCAGTACTGTTCGCCATAAAAGGAAGGAGATGCCGCCTAATTTCAGTCCTAAACATCTATGACCGTGTCCAGGGTATGGGGTAGTCTAAGGGCTGTGGGTTAGTAAGACAAATGAGAAGTTTCTCTACTTTCTAGTATGCATATTCTATCTGTGGAAGATGAGAAAGCTGTGAAGCTTCTGATCATTGGAGACTATACAAGCCAGTATGGGTTATGTTGACTTGAGTGAGAGGATGGCAAACAGTAATAGCATCAGCAAGAAAACCCAGAAATGGACAGAAAAACTCTCCTTCCATTTGTTGCACCGAAACATTCTGAATGAGTCTTGTGGGGGAAATATGACCCATCTTAAATTTAGGGAGCTGCTGGCAGCAGGAATACATGATTCACTCATCACTTTACCAGGGATAGTAAATATGCCATGAATTAGCAGATCCTATAGAAGTGGACTTACCAACAACTAGAGTCTGAAAATGAATTTCTTAACCATGAGAGNCTTCCATCCCCACCATTAGCCCGGATAATCGAGAGTTGACTGTAGACAATACAATAGCACACAGTGAGAGTGCAAGTGAGTATGGTCATGAAAAAAAAACAACTGGAACTATGTATCTGTGGAGTGACAGTGTGTTCAGTCCCACTATACACAAATCTGATGATACCAGTGCTGGAATTTCAGCAGATGGTGTTACTGAGGAATCCCCAGTACTGAGCTGTTTTGAGCTGTTTCTTTTGTGTGGTATGATGAACACAGTAGCCAACAAATTCTTCACATACCATAAGCAAGACACCACCTACAGCTGCTTCTCATCTCACTCAGTGGAAGAATACAAATCCAGAGGAACTTATGTATTTTTTGCAATACCTAGCTCATAGTCTAAATGAAAAAAATTCAACAATTCAAATATTGGTTGACAAGAGCCCCTCCTAGCAACTCATCAATTTTCGGATCTAATGCTTAGGAACAGGTACTTGCTACTGCCGCATTTACTGCATTTTTTTGATAATGAGCAACAGCCTCCAGGTGACAAATTGTATAAACTTAAGCCAATAATTTAAAATCTAAGGAAAACGTTTCAGTGACCCTTTTGAAAATATGTGCAATGATGAGAGTTTGGTTCTTTTCAAGGATCAACTTGCCTTCCAGCAATTCATTCCTTCAAAAAGAATTGATTTGCAGTAAATTTTTCATAATGCGATTACAAAACTACATATGTAGATGATGCAGGAAAAACGATACATATTATTCCACAATATGATGTAGGTGTTCCTGATGCTGTAGTAAAAACATTGATAGCCAGATATTAAAATAGATAAATGGTATTTGAGTCACAGATTCTTGACAAGCTCCATAAATAACTGCTACTTTGACATGGTTATGAGAAACTGGAAGGAGATGCCAAAATTCACACAGAAACTGCAAAAGGGACAGGCCAAACACACAGTCAGACAGCACTCGGATGGGCAGAAGAGAAATGCTCACCACATTACATAATATAAAGAAGCCCACAGGAAAGACTCACAAACATCACAGCTTAAAATGAAATGACATTGCATTGTACAGTACAATAAAACGTGGAAGCAGTGGACAGATCTGATGTGAAGAACACCACAGAATGTATAAGGAAATCAGTGAAATGACACAAGAATTTTTTTTTTCATTTCTTTGATCTCATATTTCTGAATTCGCAGACTGTCTATAATGTAAAAATGGCAGAAATATTTCATTGGGAGATTTTCTTCTTATTCTCAGCAGAGAAATAATCCAGAAATATTACAATGCGAGAATGTCAGCAAGAAAAGGATGACTTATCATCTCAGGACCAACCTCATTGACTTAGTTGAAGACATTTCTCTCACTAGTGCTATCCACAGAGGAGAAGAATGCAGCAAGGTCTGTTCAAACAAAGCTCTTGTTGATAGGATGAGAAGAGAGCAGATATGTGTGCACAACCTTGCTTTTAAAAGTATGACACTGTTGAAATTCTAGGGGCATGGCATTAGGGCCTCCAGATTGGATCAAGACAAAGTGATACACCCAGTAAGGAAATAAGTATGGTGTTATTTTTTGTCAAAGTAACATCTGAAGATAAATAAATAAATTTAGTATAGTGTATTCTAGTCTACAGTGTCCTGTAACTGTATTGGATTATTGTCCTATGTGTTGTAAACTTGAGTACATCTAGATCAACCCAAACCATCTTCATTATACGAGGTAAGATTTAGTATGCAGGTATTATTTTAATTTCTACTTGATTTCCCTTAAATGAGCACTGAAAAATTAATTCAGCACAGGGGGGTTATGCTAGGCTTTATTTACTCAGCAGTGAAAAGGTTAACAAAATCATGAGAATAGAAGGAAGTTGTGGTACAGTGATGTGCTGGAAATAATGAATTCATATTTCTGGTGTGTTATTACAAGTTTGGCTTGGCTTGTCATGTACATGCATACAGAGAAAACTGCTGATAAATACAGTGGTAACAAAACAGAATAGGACAGTCCAGTAAAATGGTAGAGACTTGACATATGTACATGGTCATTTATACCATTAACCTCTTGGCATCATTTGATATACTCACAGGTACAGTCTACATGTCTCATTAGTGCTTCTGTCTCTTAGACTTCTGCAACTGAATGGAACTAAGTCAATATATGTCTGAATTATGGTCAGTGCATACAAGGTGCAATTGGAAAGTTCCCAGATTAGGTAAAAAAAGAAATGCTGGCTTAACCTCAATTTTGGCTGCTATCCCCTTCAAAATATACATATACAGCAATCCCATCGTTTTTCCACGCGTCAAAGCACTGTTGAAGTCATTTTCCTTAATGCTGTCAAGTACCACTTGTGATTCCCGTTGGATGTCATACACTGTTTCAAAACGTCACTTCAGGTATATTTTCAATGTGGGGAAAAAAGCGGATTACAGAGGGCTAAGTCTGGCAAGTAGAGAGGATGTGGAATAATAACCACGTTGTTAAGACACAAACTGTGGTTTTCAGGGACGTGTGGATGGGCGTATTACTGATTTTATGCTCGCGTGGTAGTTGACTATTAATGTTCATTTTGTTCTTCAGCTGTTTCACCGCCTGGTTATGGGCGATGTTGCTGACATTTTGGAGGTGCACACTGCCCCCGATACATCAGCAATGTCACCTACAACCACACAGAGTAACAACCAAAGAACAGAACTAACATATGATATAGTTCTTCTGCCTATTTGGTTCACTGAAGAGAATGTATTGTGTGACCTCCACTTTCATAATAACAAAACAGCAAATACTGGCTGAAGAGGCTGAAAGGGAGTCAGGATCGCCACTTGTATGGTGCCTGGAAATATACTTATTTTTCCAATGATTGTGTTTAGGCATAAACTTTTAATGAAACTGACTTACTCATATACTTTTGTGCCAAAACAGTGTTCTGTAAAATGTCTTGATATGAGGACATCAAGTGCAGAGATGTTCATAATTCTGTAATTACTGGAATTTATGTACTTTTTTCTGATAGATTCTTGTGGTTTCTGCTACAAATTAGGAGCTTCTATTATTGGCACACTCCTCAAAAGAAGACTGACAACTCTGCATTACAATATTATATGGAAAATTAAACTGTGTGGCTAAACAGTCCATGATCATTCCCTATAAGGATTAAATTGACTGGTCTGGACTGCTTTGTAAGTCCCAGTTTAATCCAACATTTATGGCATTATACAGTACTGTAAATGTGGAAACATTCACAAATGTAAGTTAAAAATGTCGACTTCTGTCAAATGATTAAGAAGATTAAACACATCCATCAGCATAAAAAGTCTTGGTCACTGGTCACCAGATGATCTGTTGCTAGCCACTAATTATAGTTTTTAGCAAATACTTGGCTGATGTTCACATGCAGCAGTTAACTGAAAATTAACAATATGCAAGCTGAATAAATAATTTTCAAAAAAAAAAAAACAGTATTATGAAGCATGTTACTTGTGGGCAACTCTGTACATTCGCTTTCATGGTAATATGTTATGTCAACTTTCAGTAGGTCTTTGTTCACTCCTATTATATGACATCACAGATCTAATATCAGTATTTAAAAAGTGAAACTCTGTCAATCGAAGGAAAAGTTAAGGTTACCATGTGTAGATTTGTGCAACAGAAAATGCATTAGCAAAAGTGTCCTAAAACCAAATATATTTGTTTTCAGATACAGATACATTATATTTTCTTTAAACAATGAAGTAGTGACTTTGAATTTCAATGTCAAACAACTACCTGTATCAACATCCATTTTAAATAAAATCCTCATTAAACAGAAATACCTGAGACATTAACTGCTGTTTGCTCCGAGAGGGGTAAAGAAGACAAATTTATAATTGAAAATGTTCATGCCACATAATCAAGTTGTGATGAATTTAGTGAAATTCACATCTAACTGGAATTTTGATAACATAAGTATCAAGAACACAGAAACATTCTAATCTGATACACAAGTAACAAATTGTGATTTGGGAGTATTGAGCAAGTGATACTTAAAGAGATAGTACACAGCATGGTAAGATTGTGCATTTAAATATCAAACACACTTGGGGAAGTGAAGGACAAGTTGACAGCTATTTTTCACTGTTTGGTTTCTCAGTTCAAGGCCCAGTAGTACTTCTTTTTTACAAAATTTCCATGGTGACTATGTATATGAGCACTTTAACCTGGTAGATGAAAAATGATTTGGAATCCATCAAAGAAATTGGACCTTACAAATCTTTAAACTTAAAAAGAAAAACCAGAAATGTCTTAAAGAACATGTTCTGGTGGACCAACAATAAATGCATGCACATTAATGCAAAAGACAAAACATTAAATCAAAACCTTTACAAATTTGACTAGAATAATCAGCACCTCACTCCACATATTCCAGTAAATCTTTGGTAACATACTGCTGGAAAAATTGTTCACTTCTCATAAAAGAGAAACACTGAATAAGATATCAGTCATAATAGAAAACAATGCTGCTGAAATATACATCCATACTCTTTGGGTGTGACTAGCCTGATTTTCACTGAAGGAAATGCATACTGCATCTACAGTGTGCATACAGTGTGCAAATTTCACACAGTATTCTTTCACCATGATCACCACTCAGACTGAAGATTCTTATACATTCCAGTCCATACAACTTCGCTTATAAACGCCGGAAGCTTAAATGTAGAAAACTAAGCGATTAATGGTAATACTGATAACCTCTCGTCCTACCTTACAGTAGGAGTTATAAACAAGACTTTCCTTTCTATGTTGTGAATAGTTCAAGCAAAGTCATACCTTCAGTTCCTTTGCAGCACAAACCAGTTAATTCTTATAAATGGATATATTCTGAGCTACTGGCTGTGAAAATCCAATTAAATTCTGTTCATCACAATTTAAGCTCAAATAATTTAGCGGCATTTCTATTTTGGCCAAAACACAAAATATAAATTCCACTACACTACAGAGTTACATTCTTTCACTTCAAAAAAACCCACATAGTGTGACAGATGACTGTCCTATCATTGCCGTCTAAGCCACAGATGCAATACCGTCTATTTCGAATCGTCTCATGCTGAATTTTCACGTATATATCAAAGTGGGGAACATGTAGTATTGTCAAAAGGAATCATAAATCGCAAAATATGTTCAATTTCCATATGATTATGCTGCCACGTACATACATCATTAAAAAAAACCCAATGCATCTACAGCCTCATTTCTTGAATTTTACACTTGACATGCGCTGGCGCTGAAGTCGATGACGGGGGCGGGCAGATCGTCACTTTATGGCGCGAGTTTCGCCAGCTCCAGTTGTTGAATTCGTTGATGATGATGCCGTTACTGGTGTTCCAGAACGTGAACTACTAGCTGACCGTGTAGGCACATTCTTGTCTGCAACAGAAGTTGGATTTGCTGATCTTCCACAGCATACTTGGTGGTGATTCTCCCAATCTTTATGTTGACAGAAAGCTCCACAATATCGTGCCATATTACAACCGCTGCAAGTTTCATTTGCTTTTCTTCCACAGTTCCAGCAACTCTGTAAATGATAAAATTATATTAACACTACAAATGGTCACATATTTATGTTTTTGCATGCACTTAGAGGGCTCGACTGACAGAGACAATCTTCATTCTTTGTTTAAAATGGTATACAGTTAGCTTTTTAGACCAGCGATGGCCAACTGGCGGCCCGCGGGCCGTATCCGGCCCGCGACTTGATTTACTCCGGCCCCCTGCCAAGTCTCAGGTTTATTTTCAAAAATCTTAACTTCACAGCTGTATTGGCATAGAATTCAGTTTTTAATAGGACGTTTCATTAGCTTACAGCATTTTGCAATTGACTGTATACGTTCTTACTGAGTTGGACAGTTCAAACGGTTTTCTAATAACTGTGTTCATGTCATGGAAATTCAAAGTTCCCCAACCCTACTTCTGTAATGAGATGACACTGAAGGGAAGACCGTAGTGGTGAAGGATTTATGACACCTTGAAAATAATAACCATTCCCAGCTTGCTCGCAGGGATGATGTTTACCGTTTCGCTCGGCGTCCTGGCCTTTCTTACGTGCCAGTTCTAGCAGAAATGTCTCCCAGTTAGTGTGATTTTAGAAAGTGAAGTGTGATTACGGAGTGTGAGTGTAGAACTGTTTTTAAATTAAAATTGTGTTTGAAGTTATTGTGAGTNCAATGCACCTGTGAAGTAAAGTTATGCATCACAAGTAGAACTGCCTGTTCTTTTGGATATTGTTACCCAAATACCCGCCCCAGGTGATTATGATGATGGAAAATTTGGTGGAATGAAGATTGGCAGGGGAAACCGAAGTACTCGGAGAAAACCATCAGTGGAGTCACAGTTCTTAAAACAGGTTAATTTTCTTTATGAATGAATGTATAAGGGGTGGGCCTTCTTGGCCCTTGCACCACGACCACAGTT
>NW_019730057.1:3788-6107 GCF_002891405.2 Cryptotermes secundus | reverse complement strand
GGACTGGAGTCCAGTTGGGTCCACTTGGCATGGCGGCCACTGATTGGTCTATTGTACCTGCCCCAGGTGATTATGGTGATGGAGAATTTGGTGGAATGAAGATTAGCAGGGGAAACCGAAGCACTCAGAGAAAACCTACCCCAGCACCACTTTGTTCACCACAAGCCCCACTAGACCAGACCCAGGTTTGAACCCGGGCCACCATGGCGGGAAGCCAGCGACTAACTGCTTGAGCTATGGCCCTTAAGCCAAAATATAGTCACAACATGACCAACAGAGAATCTACACCTTATTTAAAATAAGGATGAGAATTAATCACTAAAAATATCCAGAATATGATATTTCCGTAAGTTCAATATTTTAACATTTTAATAATATTTTACCTTGTGATATATTGTTTAATATTTTATGATATTTAATATGTTTTAAATGCTTGTTAATACATTTTAAACCAGTTTAGGTTCAGTATAGAACCACATAATCTGTGCATATGAAAGTTATTAGTGAAGGTCAGAGAAGCTTGCCATATTTTTCATATTATTCATAACACACAATGATAAACACAATATATGGATCCATATAGAAAGCACAATTCAACAGTATAAGGCTTGTAAATTTATCACCTGATAATGGCTCCATAAGCCTAAACATGTACGTATTACAAACCCTTCTGCAGATCTAGTAATCATTCTTTCAGTTTTTTCTTCATAACCCTATTTACATGCCAATATATATTGTTCTTTGTTTTTGTGACTGAAATTTTACCCAAACTTAAAACTTTACTTGTAATTTATTTGCAAGGACAGAAAAGTGATGAAAATATTGTAAGCTTGAACTTTGTGTTCTTGTGTATTCCAAATCTGTTCCTTATAATTTCAGTTACACTTATAAGGTTGGAGCAACAGTTAAACGCTTTTCTTGTAAAATATTTTCATTGTTATATTATCATTTATTATACAACAATTGTTTTTGTTCACATTAATCACTTTAATCGTTTTGATATACATATATAAGTCTCATTAGTGTCTCATTAGTTCAGGACACAACATTTGAGTCCTGTTGTCCCTGTGCCTAACTATGCCATGAAGACATGGAGGAGTGGATATATAGATCCAAGTAATCTTGACTTCCTGCCCCAGCGACTTTACCCCATGAGGAAGGAGCCTCTGGTACCCATTGGATAGGAGGTTGGGTGGGCCCCAGAACTGATCTGGATGCTCTGGAGTATAGAAAAATTTTGCCCCTGCCAGGACTTGAACCCTGACACCTCAGCCATACAGCCCATATCCAGTCTCCATGACAACTGTGCTATCCAAGCTCCTATTTGATACCTGTTGCATCTGTTTATTACAGATGTTACCCTTATTACAAGAGTATTTTACATCACATTAAAACCAATGTAGTAAATGTGTTTTAGAATCATGCGTATCATATCCTATGATTACCAGGGTAAAACACTGAAAATGTTAGAAAATTATAAAAATTACCATGTATTTGCTATATTAGTTGTGTACAGCATATTCAGTGTCCCTCAATGCTATGATTTTATGCACATTTACACACACGCACGCAAACATGCACATGCTTACCAGATTGATTATAACTTGTTGTGTAAAGGTAAGTTAAATTTTCCTTGTGCTTAACTAATTAAGCACTATCACTTGAAGATGTATGGGGGACTGGATGTATAGATCCACATTTTCTTAACCTTGGCATGAGTTGGAGTGAGTGGTCAGCTTCATGGCCCAGCCGCCGCTTTACTGCCGAGGAAAGAGCCCCCGGTACCCGTTTTATAGGAGGTTGGGTGGACGCCAGAGCTGGTATGGATGACGTGGAGAGATGAAAGTTCTTGCCTCACCATGACTCAAACTCCAACTCCTCCAGCCCATAGCCAGTCACTATACCAACTGTGCTGACTGTGTATCAGTATTAATGTCATTCATATGTGGATTTTCCCTACTGGTTTTGTAAATATGATACTTCATCATCATCACTGGCATGACAGCCCTTTGTGAGCCCTGGCCTTCCTCAGGATTGCTCGCCATTCTTCTCCATTCGATGCTACATTCCTCCAGTTCTTTACACCCAAAATTCTTATGTCCTGCCACACACATTCTTCCCATCTTAACTTTGGTCTTCCCATTCTCCTATTTCCTTTTGGTTTAGTATTAAGTATTTTCTTAATCATTCTGTTCTCGCTGGCACGTATTATGTGTCCAGCCCATTCAAGCCTTTTCACCTTTATAAAATCAATAATGTCTGGTTCATTAAATAGTTTGTATAGCTCATGGTTATACCTCTAACTCCATATTCCATTTT
>NW_019730057.1:0-3611 GCF_002891405.2 Cryptotermes secundus | reverse complement strand
CGCACCGCAACTAGCCCTGCTCCTTAGCGGCGCCCTCCGCGCTACCTCCCCGTCAAATCATCTCAGCAACCACGGTCCTTTTCAGGGCCAACAAATTGTTCCGAAGAAGTGGGTTGTCATCGGAGTAATGACAAAGACACAACATTGACGACAATCCCACAAGTCAATTTCAATATATGCAGGTCCATTAGCACAGTCTTTCTTGGTTACCAGCATGTACTTTGTTTTATTTTGGTTAATTTGTAGATTCATCTTTTTTGCTGCTCTTTCCAAATTAAGGAAAGCTTCTTTCATAGATTTTTGTGTTCTACCAATTATATCAATATCATCTGCAAATGCCAAAATTTGAACTGGCTTATAGAATATAGTTCCCCTTGTGTTGATGCCTGCATCTCTAACTACCTTCTCTAATGCTATATTGAACAAAAGGCAGGCTAGGGAATCCCCTTGTCGAACTCCATTTCTAGTTATTATAGGGCTGAACAACATATTCTGAAACTTAATTTGGTATTGGGTCTTTTTCATAGTGGTGTGGGGTTTTATGTAGTTTTATCATTACTCCGATGACAACCCACTTCTTCGGAACAGTTTGTTGGTCCTGAAAAGGAATGTGGTTGCTGAGATGCTTGACCTGTGAGGTAGCGCGGCGTGCGCCAGTAGGGAGAGAGGTTAGTTGCAGTGAGTGGCCATTGCTTGATCGCGGTGTGGCAGATGGTGGAGGTTGCTTGATCGCAGCGCGGCGGCTGCTGGTGAAAGGCTGATCGTTGAGCGCGGTCATAGGAGTGATGAGGCAGTGGCTATGCCAGATGTCCAGTGGGTCGGACAGGGACACGACCACCGGCGAGTCCAGGCGAGGTGCCCCAGTGAGTCGGGTGTGAGAGAGCTGGAGGGCCGAGGCAGTCGTGCCTGGTGCAGCCTGCCGATGCCTCCAAAGACCGAGCGCTGGTGATGAAGCCTGCTGGCTGATGTTGCTTGAGTGTGGCTTGATCGTAGGCTGAAGTCAAACTGATGCTGTCGGTTTGAGGCTTCTCCTTTTTATACACTGCTCAGTGGGCGGAGGGAAGCTTGAAATTGAGGAGGATGAATTTGCAGGGCACTGATTGGCTAGCACGCGTGATGATGTAGATGTGGGGCTAGCAGTGAGCGCAGTATAAATGCGAAAGTTTGGAGCAATTTGATTGGTTAGCACGCGTGATGGTGAAAAGTGATGTGAAGAGTGTGCGTTGCACAAAATGCGTGATAATGTGGGATGTTCCCACAGTGGCTATGACTAAGGTGATTAACTTCTGTGGAATGTGCATTTCTTCCTTTGCCAGAAAAAGACTATCTCTGTCTTTGGAGTCATAGGCTGATGGGAAGTCAATGAAAAGATGATGTGTTTCAATTTGGAATTCATTACACTTTTCAAGGACCTGGAAAATAGTGAAAATCTGATCGTTAGTTGATCTTCCTTGGTGAAAGCCACATTGGTAATCCCCAATTATGCCTTCCACAAAGGGGGAGAGTCTGTTAAGTAGAATGTCGCAAAATATTTTATATGCTATGCACAACAGACTGATTCCTCTATAATTAGAGCATACCATAACATCGCCTTTCTTATGGATAGGGCACACAATACTTAGGTTCCATTCCTCTGGGATTATTTCAGTTATCCATATCATAACTATTAGCTGATGCAAGTGCTTGGCATATTCTGGGCCTGCAGATTTCTCTAATTCTGCTGTGATGAGATCCATTCCTGGAGCTTTATTATTTTTCAATTTTTTATTGCTTGTTCTACTTCTTTTATGGTCGGCGCTGGCTCTTCAGCCTAAAAAATTCCTTGATTCCGGTCTATGGTCATACCTTCCACTTGTTCAGAGGCGTTACCATTTAATAGTTCCTCAAAATATTGCGCCCATCTTTCCAATATTGCTTAATCGCTACTCAATATCGTGCCTTCTTTATCTCTACATAAGGTTGTTCTAGGTCTAAAGTCCTTTCGACTCTTGTTTAGTTTCTGATAAAACGCTCTAATTTCGTTTGAACTTCTTAAATGCTCCAGTTCAATTGGTTCTTGTTTATCATATTCCCTTTTCTTCTTTTTATGCAATCTTTTTTCTTTTCTTCTCGCTTCACGGTATTCTTCCACGGTCTCTCGAGTATGGTTCCTTTGCTGCATTCTCTTNCATGGAGACGTTGCTTTGTTTGTTCAGCGTTTCCTACGCAATGACCCATTGTTATTGCGTTATCTCTGTGGGAACGCTACGCTTGTTTGTCGTAACCGTGGAGATTTGATGTTCTCGATACAACGGCTCACTGTTGGAATTACAGTATCGCTATTGTTACTTCTTATGCAACGGTCTGTTCTAGCATTTCCCTAGAAGTTACTCCTCTGGTTTGCCGACACGTTACAATATTATTAAGTAATGATCAGAGTTAATGTTGGCCCCCCTGTAGCTCCTGACATCCATCAAATCTGAACAATATCTTACATCTATTATGATGAGATCAATTTCATTAAACACATTTCCATCAGGGGATTTCTGGGTTCGTTTATGTATACCCTTGTGATTAAACATTGTACTACTTATTACCATGTTTCTTGAGGAAGCAAAATTTGTTAATCTCATCCCATTATCGTTTGACTTGTTATGTAGGCTATGTTTTCCAATAACCTATCTATATAAATCCTCATTACCCACTTTAGCATTCATGTCCCCTATGATTATTTTACAATCCATTTTTGGACATTCGCCATATATTTCATCCAATTCATCATAAAAGGAGTCTTTCTCCTCATCACTTTTATCTTCAGTTGAGGCATGTGTACAAATAAGGCTATAGTTAAAAAACTTTCCCTTAATTCGAAGCCTACATGTTCTGTGAAATTTTACCTGGAAGTCTAAAAAAGATGCTTCCTTTTTTTATTAACAATAAAACCAGTTCCAGACATGTGATTCTTCTTCTGACAGCAATAGAATACAACATGATCCCTGATAGACTTGAAAGGATTCTGACGATGGTGTATACTGTACTTCTTCTGGCTTATTTTGGACTTCATCCATCGTCTGGTGTGTAAAAGACGGAGACAGATCCAGTCTCTGAAACGTCGTAGTCTTTTATCTTTTACACACCAGACGATAGATGAAGTCCAAAATAAGCCAGAAGAAGAACATGATCCCTCTTTTCCATGACTCCTTTACCCAACCACCTCAGTTCTTGTATAGCAGTGATATCTACTTTACAGCTATCGAGTTGTTCAAATAGTTGTGTAAAGAGATAATACATTCCAAGATCCAATTCTCAAATCCTTTAAACATTTTCCCGGTTGTCTTGAATAGGTCTGTCTGGCTACTCTTTCCTCGGATTTCTGAACAATTTAGTTTTTACGGTGTGATGTTGTTGGCCTAACACCCAACCCCCAACCTGGAGGATCAGGGCATTCTTCTCTGTCTGGCTCCTACCCCTTGACCTGTCCGGCATGGGTGGCCCTACCAGTAGCTACGCTACCGCCAGCTTAGCTCTCAGGGTCTCAGGAGCTCTCAAACTCCACCACCACGATAAGGTGGAGATACCATTGGTGAGGAAATACAGGGTGTCCCAGGAGGAATGGACCAAACTTCGGGAGG
>NW_019730056.1:0-2160 GCF_002891405.2 Cryptotermes secundus | reverse complement strand
TAACGAACAGAACTTCAGTTCAAAGTTGTTAGAGGAAACGGGAAGTAAAATGATGTGCAGTCTACTCGAATTGGAAGTTCTCAGAAGAAATAATACCATACTTTCATTGGAAATTACGACGGACACGGACCACATAGAAAACGACGCATCCAATAATTATAATTCGTCTACTGTTGCGTATGTATTCGTGGCGCGTTAACGTTATTAGCTAACTGCTGCCTAGCAAAAGACTGATGGAAAGGATTTTGGAATTATACCATTGTGATAAGCTCAGATTTCATGATATACATGCCAAGTTTCATAAAAATCAAGCACAATAGCTCAATGAAGGTCGCAGTGCGGTGACCGGTTTTTATGGCCCACCCTTTACATACATAAAGATCTGTTCAAGTGTTCAAAAGTTCATGAGGGGAACCACATACATACAGAGAGCATAGTGACAGCATAAGCCTATATTTATTTACTCCTTTTTTTAATTAAGGAAAGACTGTGTAATATGTTTTCAGGACAGAAAGGTTTCAATGAAAATAATATTCAGTGAAATGAAAACCAAAAATCGTAATAATCCTCTAAATACAAAAGTATTTACAACTAAAGGCACACAAATAAAATTAGTCAGTTGGACGTAACAGATTATACAGAAATAAATAAGAAGGTGAAACAGTTACCACATGGCAGTAGGGAAGAACTGGAAAAGCACAGAGAGAAGGCGGATGTATAGAATTTCTTGGAAGAACTAATCGTAATTTTTATAAGACACGAACCGCGTAAAAATGAAGCGTCCGAGAATTCTTCTATTGTCCCGTGTGCAATCTTTACCTCAGGGACGTGATCATGGAGCCGTTGCGTAGCAAAGATAGAAGGGATACACATACAGACACACAAACAGCATGGTTATCTCATAAACCTATTTTCGTTTATTCAAAATAAGGAAAGTAGGCTACAAAGTGAAACAGAATGCCGTTCTCTGTCTGACAATGGCGGTAAATACTAGAGTAATTATGAAAAATTCAATGTTTATGAACTAGGTCGGATTCCATCCTACCCGTGACCTGCCAATATTTGTATGCATATTATGTCTTAAGATGTAATTCCGGAAATAATATATTTAAACAGTACATATCAGTATAATAAAAACAGATTAGTTTAATGAGAGATTATCACGATATTTTCGATAAAGAGTACTATCTTCTGGAATGTTATCCTGTGTAGTCCTATATAATTCAACCGAAGTTTCGGAAGAATATTGTCACGTGTCCCGAGTTCCGTGATATATAATTAATGGGATGCGGCTTTAGACGACGCTGTTTATTGGAGAATTACTCGTTTACACTCACAAATCACTTCAAAAATGCCCTTTAAGACGAAGCGGCCTGATTAGTCCGTCGTCTCTCTGCGTTTCCTCTTCAACGGGTATACTCTTGCACAGCCTTTCTCGGTGGAGTGTCTTTGCCCTTGGTTCTTCTCTTATCTCTCGTCGGATCTGAACTGCTCTGGTCTCTTACCGTCTTAAGTAGCTATTCGCGTACCGCTGAGAGAACACTTCGTCGAAGGGTTAGATAGAATATTGGTTAGCGGGTCTATACGTTGGTGTGGGAACTCAACAATTTTGTCTCTGTTGTTTAGGCAGTTTCTTGGGTAGTTGTCTTTCCATGTATTCGTTGCCGCTGAATTATGCGTTCCCACTGCAGCCGTTGCGCAGCAATGGACGTCGTATAGTCCGGCTTTTAGGCGGCACGCCACTAGTACAACTGCCGAAACATAGGCTGTACGTTAAACAACGGACAACTGACATCATAAATTCGGTGTAACGCACCAAGAGTACAACTATTATGTTTTTGGACATTATCCATCTTTCTGTCTTTATCTAAAACACAATGTTTCGGAGACTGGATTCTGTCTCCGTCGTCATGTTCAACCTACTCAGTTTGGCCTAATCGATAGAGCTAGTCCCTATTCAGTTATTCAGTACAGAGGGGGTGGGTTTCCCCATGCACCGCGACTAGTAGTCTATTGTACGTCCTCCTTTAATTTCTACTGGCGCCGTACCCTACCGATATTGGTGCCCGCTATCTCCCCTTTCTGCCAGCGAGGTCGGTCCTCTGCTGGCATTGCTACCCGATAACTTCCCCATCTACCGGAGGCATTGGAAACTACTTG
>NW_019730055.1:292-504 GCF_002891405.2 Cryptotermes secundus | reverse complement strand
CTACTCCCTGGCATGTAGTCATACCCCTTCTTGACCACTCCTCCTGTAGTTTACATGTAGCGTGTAAATACTTATTAATACACTTAATCATTCTATCTTAAAAGGGTTTTGTATCTAGGCTACTCCACTCTGCCTGTGTGGCAGGAGCCTATCGTTGTCTATTCTTATCCTCGTCTTCGGCTGCCACTGCGGCCTGTGTCAGTTCTGCCCTC
>NW_019730055.1:0-159 GCF_002891405.2 Cryptotermes secundus | reverse complement strand
ACATATTACAAAGACTGTCCTTCAGTCTTGACTACATAAATTCTTACTACGCTTTCGGTTTCTTCAAGTTCTCCCCTTTCAGGGGTGGAGGCCTTGAGCCTCTATCTCTCTCTGTCTGACTCATCTAACTCGGACACGCAAGTCCCTCTCGTGAACATA
>NW_019730054.1:0-2823 GCF_002891405.2 Cryptotermes secundus | reverse complement strand
TGGACATAGTGATAAAGAAAAATATTCAAGTGCACCTGCCAGAAATAAACCCAATCCATACAGCCAGTAGCCAACTATTTCCTGACCACTGATGCATATCAAAGAATGTGTACAAGATACTGTCTGTGCCTTTATTCCTGCCTGCCCTCAACGGAGCATGCAGTGGATTCTGGCAGGTTCACTGTGGTAAGGCATGCAGGGTGTGTATTTATTATAACAAGATTTTAGTCACGGTGAAACACACTTCCCCCATCCCACAATGCCAACTGCAACCACCGTCCTGCTACTTCTAGCCATACTCCCCTTACTTTTCATTATGCCCACTCCACAGGCTGGGTCTATGGGTGTATATATTATCTCAAAAATATTTTGTAATTTTGGTCAAGCTTATGTGCGGGACGGCCCTGACCACTGAGCAAGTTGTCACATTCTGAGGGCTGAAGTTGTGGGCTTTATTGCCAACGCAGCATCTTTCTGGTTACTGAAATGTGCAGTATTATAAAGTGTTCCTCATTTAACGTTCAGAGTGGAGCTGCATCATACATCTTACTCCAATTGCCGTTAAGTTCATACTTTTGTACATAACTTCTAATCTGTATGTATGCAATGTATAATAGAGTATATAGAAACAAAATATAGAGTAACTTTACTATTAGTTACATAAGAAACAGAGACAGATGGAAGACTGAAAGTATAAAAAACGAATACAATAAACCTGAACTGACCATGCATCCTGGATATTCTGATGACTTGTATTCACTCCTGCCTTACGGTCACCGAGCGGCATGGCATACAGATACNAACTCTTCAACGACGCAGGACATTTAATTCCTACTCACTCCTTGGGATGGAGGATATTTAAACATTTAAAACGGTAAAAGCAACATTTCACTTAAAGTATAATAAACTGGGAAAAACTGATGTTTTGTTTTTCTAATTTTCATATCATGTTCAGAAATGTATATAGAATTGGTGTATTGATCCACACTCCTTTAAAATTATTTTTTGGCACAGTAAGCCTATAAAAAGTCAGAAAATAATAGTATCATATTATCTTTATTATATTAGAAATTCAGCTGGTTGTGTTGATTGAATGAATGAATGAATGTATGAGGGGTAGGCCTTCTCGGCCCTTGCACCACGACCTACAGTGATCTATAAGTATTGTGCTTCCCATTTTGATTATGCCTCAGCAATCCTGCGCTTTGAATGAAGTGCAGGATTTTGTACGTGGGGGCGTCGAAATAGTCACTTGGTTCCATAAAGTATTGACCTAAGTGACATAATCTTAAATAAGCTAAGGCCTCAAATTCACATAGGATATGTGTGGTTGTGTTAGTCATGAAAATATCCCACACAGAGTCCCTCATCACACAGTTTTTGACACACAACTTGACGTTTCTGTTCTCTTGATTTCTTCACAATTGGTGGAATCTTGCTTATAAAATTTCTTTCTCTTAGACAGGCACTGTTTTTCTGATGACTGTCGACCTGACCCTTTGTATTCTACAGCATTAGCATATTTCACAGAGAGTCCCTCAATTAACTGAATTCTGATTGACAATTGATCTATTCTTTCCCTTGCATTATTCCTACATATCATCCCATTCAGAAATATTCCTTTTGCCCCTTATAGTTTTGAAAATTCTCCCAATGGACATTCGCGCTCTTCTCGATTCTGTCATTTACCACAGAATCAAGAAAAGCGCAAACATCCATTTTCAGTGTCAAATTCTGACGCTGATAAAACTTTGTTCTGATTCAGTTCAAAGTAAAATATCCTCCACTGGTCGTAACACAACACAGCTGGCCACTTCACTGCTCGTGACTGGCCTTGGCAGCTAAAACCAGACTGAACGGTGTGTATTTAAAGAACAAAGGGGAATTACAGCAGTACCATTCATATAGCGAACAGTTTATGGTTTGCTACATGACAGTCATAACAAACTTCTTAGAGTCAACATCACGTCTCAAAGTCACAGATTGTCCACATGTTTTCTCATGCTTCCAAATTCAAATCTCGAAGCAGCACTGGTCACAACATGCATAAAAAGAATCGACTTTTTATTTGATCAGCATTCAGGACAGCGTACAGTCTCGATCTAACATATTTAGTTCATAAGAATTCCTCAACGCGAGAATAGATTTGAATGGTAACAAGCACATTAAGTGTTGAAGTAGAACAATTTTTCAAAGTATTCAAATGTATTACAATTGCCGCAGGAAGTTCAAAGTGGGACAATGAAAATACAAAATGACAGCCTGAAACTTCCTCTTTAATTTCACACAAAAAGAATTACTTTACATGAAAAACAACAGTTCAAAATAGGCTGAAAACTTAGCATTGCACTGTGCGAGCCACATACAGACTTCAGCGACATGTGACAAAAGCCATTGGCATGCTACAACACTGAAGGATTAAAATTATTCCCTTCTCGTAGATTACGTTGTGCTTTGAACACAGCGGTTTTCCGAATTACCTGCCAGGTAGGTGCAAACCGTGGGCCAGCATGCAGGTCTGAGGCAGTGCTGGTGTGGGCAGAATTCACTGCTGATGAGTACCGTGGGGAAGAAGGGCCTGAGTGCATTGGCAGGGCATGATGTTGTTGGTGGCAGGCTGTCACCCCTGTTGGTGAGCTCTGCAGGAACCCTGCTGGGTGGTTAGAATGTCTCACAGCATAAGCATCTTCAGTCCACACTGGGCCACATTCATGACAGCACAATGGTCTCGGTGGAATGCTGAAACAAAGTGAATAAAATTCAGTTTTCTAGTATTACGTGTATCAAAGAATTAAACACAACAATATTTTTGTCATGTCCTTC
>NW_019730053.1:0-1364 GCF_002891405.2 Cryptotermes secundus | reverse complement strand
TCAATAAACCAATTAACGATCTCTACGGCGTATTCAGTAACGAGAAACGTTACATTGGTGTCAGAAGTGGGACGAACTTAAACACGCCACAAACAATTATTGTGCATCGAGTGTTCTACTGCTACAAAATGGAGACGCAGCAAATGATGGAAATGCTTCTCAAGGAAATCAGAGTTAGCCAAGAAAAGATGGAAGACATGGAGGCCAATAGGAGGAGAGACAAAGAAGATTTCCTGGCCAAATTAGACGCCGATAGGAAAACTGACAAAGAGGAAATGCTGGCAAGAATGGACGCCAACATGAAAACCCACCAAGAAATGGAGGCCAATAGGAGGAGAGACAAAGAGGATTTAATGGCCAAATTAGACGCCAACCAAGAAAAGGCGGCGGCCGACAAGGAAGAATTGAAGGCCGCAATGCAATCTATGAGAACTGAATTGGATGATAAAATCCAGCATAGAGTTGAAGACATTTTGGCGGTCGTTGAACACGACAAACGAAATCTCCAGGAAGAACTAACGAAAACCTGTGCAGCAATGGAGGAAACCAAACGGGAGTTCCAGGCACGGTTGGACATAGTACAAATGAAGGCCGAGCGGAGAAATACGTCAACAATCATCGCGAGCACAGCTCAGCCCCCGACATTCAACGGGAATTCAACATGGAGCCTGTTTCGGCGACAATTCGAGACCGTGGCAGAACACAACCGATGGTCGGACAAGGAAAAATCGACATACCTGATTACTGCCCTGAAGGGTCGGGCGGCGGAAATACTGCCAGGCATTCCGGCAAATACCACTTACTAGGAAACTCTTCAGGCTCTAGAGGACCGTTTCGGAGACCACCACTTTGCTGTTGCCCACCGCTGCCAATTAAGAACAAGGACCCAGAAACCCGGAGAATCCCTGCAAGACTTTGCCACGGCCATTGAACTACTTTCCCATCGTGCCTACCCCGATCTACCTGCAGACTACATAGGAAGAGAGGCAGGAATAGCCTTCGTATACGGAATACGAGAGGCCGATATAAAGTTCCAGCTGCTGCTAGGAGGTGAGAAGAAGGTAAACGAGGCCCTCCGACGAGCGCTAGAGCTGCAAGCGGTACTGATAGCAGCTAGACCTCACGAAGGTAGCGCCAAGACATACCGGAAGTACCGATCGTCCCCCACCCATCGAGGATGCTGGAGTTGTGGAAAACTGGGCCACTTCACGAATAACTGCCGCTACGAACAGGAATGGTACCCAACCGTCGGGAAACAAGCGACGGCCGGCGGGGGAGGGCGAACGCCGGCATACGCATTAAGGCCCCCTCACTACCCGCTCACCGTCAAAAGGCTGAATGCCAACCACAATGAGATGACGGCC
>NW_019730052.1:0-736 GCF_002891405.2 Cryptotermes secundus | reverse complement strand
GGACTCTAATATAGAAATTTCAGTTTTATAAAAGTAAATTTCTGACGTTAGTTCATAACATCTCTATTATTTATTTACAGGAACCTCACATGAAATGCTAAGCAACTTCGATGATACTTCCAAGAAGATTGTGAAAGATTCACTTCAGTTTTATGATGTCACTAAGACAGGACTGATTGACTTTGCAATGGGAAGTTTAGGTAAGTCTTTTTGCTGAGNATGGGAAGTTTAGGTAAGTCTTTTTGCTGAAGCGCTTAAGTATAAAAAAAATTACACTTTTATGATTTGTGACCTATATTCCAGTTTCAACACACAGACAATAATTGTGGCTGAATTTGAGGTTCTCACATCTGTGACTATGAGGAGTGCTACCTTCTCTGATGTAGTGCCATCTATTTCAGCAGAAGCAAGAAACCAGTGAGAAGCAGAGCTTGCTGCCCCCTTCTTGACAGTCTCAAATCTTTAAGATGGAGGCAGTACATTCTACCAATATACTGATGGACTTGTACTGAATTATGAGGCTTTATGTTCCAGAAGATACCATTCTTCTATAATTATGGTCATTCCAGCAGAAAATAAGACTTTCAGATGACTTATGAATTGTCTGGGTAACAATGAATTTACAGAGTTCTGTGCCTATGACCAACATAATTTTCGCTTGCTTTCTCTATTCAGAAAATTAAGTTAAAATTAATACTAGTCGGTTCATAGCCTCGTCATAACATTTCCAATGGCT
>NW_019730051.1:10320-16119 GCF_002891405.2 Cryptotermes secundus | reverse complement strand
TCATGGTGAATTTGCCAGCTGCTTGATTCCCACTTTTATGGCCATGTACAAAACCATGCATCAAAAGCTGGAAAACAGTCTGACTTCATGGTGTACAGCACCCTCACAGTCGGTTAAAATAATCAGTGTCAGCTTAATTTTGCTGCAATTTGATGTGCTTCTTTAAGCCACAACAGGCAACAAGATTTCTAGTGATGACTACTGCTGACTTTCGTGGTTATAATGAACTATCATGTTTCAGTTAAAATATATTCCGAAAATATTTTCATCGGTTCCTGTATATTCAAACAAGACAGAAGCCACCTATTATCAGCTTCTTTTCCTCCTCCTCTGAGTGACAAAGGCTGAGATATGCCTCCTTCCTGTATCTTCATTTAAAATAGCCTGACACAAGTGTTAAGAAATTCCTAGCTCTTTGCCCATTTCACAAATAGTGCCTATTCATAAAATTGGTGACTGGGTCTCCTGTCATTCTGACATCTTTAAATTAGTATGAAATAAAAAANCCCACTTAATGTGGGGGTTCCACATAACTGAAGCACTGTAAATATATGCCTGAACCTACAGTAATTTGTCACAACATATTCATTGCACCTGCTTTCCTGCTGGGATACTACAGTAAGAAATCCAATTTTAAGATTGCGCAAGACAGTTCCAAAGTATGACTTCATGCCTATTAAAGTAAAAAAATGCAATACCATCTAAAAATGTTAACATATGAAAGTTTTTCAAAGACAAAATGATAAATTTGTTTTAAAATTGCAAATTGTTAATGTGAAGGGTAATTAAGCTTCATAATGAAAGCCTAAACATCACAAGTATTAGCTCATGGAAATCTGTTCAGCTTATGCCGGCGCTACACGATGCTACGAACACCCTCCAACGTTCGACGCTTGATAGTTTGTCGCATCGTGTGGCCGAGCTTCCAATCTACGAGCTACGAATGTCGAGCGTCGAACATTCGCGTTTGGACACGTTCCAGCCACTGTCGGTATTTCTGCCCCGAGTCAAAGGAATTCCTAGAACGTTGGGAGGAAAACATTCGTTGGTTTGATGCACGGCTACACGAGTGGGTCGAATATAGCAGTCTTATCAGGTCGTAAATGCTGTAAGGAAT
Organism: Cryptotermes secundus; assembly: GCF_002891405.2. Taxonomy (NCBI): domain Eukaryota; kingdom Metazoa; phylum Arthropoda; class Insecta; order Blattodea; family Kalotermitidae; genus Cryptotermes; species Cryptotermes secundus. Next base: position 15,002 of record NW_019730051.1, on the reverse strand, counting down.
TCCTAGAACGTTGGGAAGACAACATTCGTTGGTTTGATGCAAGGCAACACAAGTGGGTCGAATATAGCAGTCTATCTTGAACTATCAGGTGGTAAATACTGTTTGTTAAAATAGAGTAAAAGAGTAGAAGTAAATTATAGTCATTGATCTGTATTTAACAGGTCGGTATATTTTAACATTATAATTTTAACATATTAGACGGAGTTTTAAACATTTTTAATTATTTTTTTTAATATTCTGATCGTTCAATTAGGGTGTGATTTTACAGGTTTTTAAGATGGAATGGAACACTGAATTAATTATGGAATTTATCAACTTATACGAAAAACACCCAGTACTTTGGGATCCCAAGCATTCAAATCATAAAAATCGAAACAGTTTAAATGACGCTTGGCTGGATATTGCGAGTGAGTTTAGCATTGATGTAACTGTTGAATTATTACGAAAGAAAAAAGAATCACTTATGGCCACCTATAGAACTTTATCAAGAAAAGTACGAGACTCCGAAACAACTGGATCTGGAACCAAGGATGTATATAATCCATCATGGTTCGCATATGATGCCATAGACCGCTTTATTAGGGCTACAGGAAAGAAAACAACATCGTTAAGTTCAGAGGTAATTTTATTTCATATAGTTTATTTAATAAACAAAAAAACATTGTTATCAGTCAATTAACATAATCTTGCCATTCAACTGCTCCGTTAGTTATAAAATATTCTGCAAACTCCTTTCGAATATCTTTTGCCTCCTGAGATGGTTTTCTCGGTGTTTTGGAAAGAGGGGTAAGCGACGAATTGCTGGTCTCTTGGCGCCATGTTCCTGGTTTCAAATGTCCATCTTCTTCATAATCAAAGCTGCCATTTGGGCTATATATTTGCCTAGATGTATTACTTCGCCGTAGAAAATTATGAAGTAGTGCACATGTCATGCAAACCATAGCAGCTTTTTCAGGCTGTATCAACATCGGTGTTCTAAAAACGCGGAATACAGATGCTAAAATTCCAAAAACATTTTCTACAATTCTTCGTGCTCGACAAAGGCGGTAGTTAAAAATCCGTTCAATGCTACCCTTGGCATGATTTCCAGAATATGGTTTTAAAAGTGAGCTACTAAGAGGGAATGCATCGTCACCTACAAAAATGTATGGTACGCTCTTGTGGCGCCCCGGCAGAGGTTCGTTTGGTGGAAGCAAAAGTTCCCTACGTATCATTTTACGATAGAGTGTTGTGCACGCAAACACTCCAGCGTCGTTCATTCTTCCTTGCGCCCCAACGTCAATAAATGTAAAGCAATAATCTGCATCAACCAGTGCCAAAAGTATGATGCTGAACGATTTTTTATAATTAAAAAATTTCGATTCGCTATTAAATGGAGCTTGAAGTAACACATGTTTACCATCTATTGCTCCCACACATTGGGGAAAGTTCCATCGCTGATAAAATCCATTTGCTATTCTTCTCCAATCTTCCTCTGAATGTGGCAACTAGAAATAAAACAAGGATTATGTTTTTGAAATACTTTTAGTGGCATTATATATTTTTAAAATACGTTTAACCATTTTAAATGTCTTTTTTAATGAAAATATTTTAACTACAAATATTTTTATAGGAAACCGAGATTGAGGATGAGAATTCTCAGAATGAACAGGAGGTATTGAATGATCAAGAACTAGAAGAACAGGGAAATGAGCCTAACTTAGTCCGCGAAACAAGACAAGACATTAACAAGAATCCAGAGCGAGGATATACAAGTTTTGTATTGCCTCAAAGCGCTCCAGGAAATAAAAGAAAAGTAGGCCCCAATCCAGTCGAAGCAAATTTAGCTAAGCATTTAAAGCAAGCAAGTGATGCTTTAACAACTCTTACCACCAAATCGCAAACAAAGACATTGCAAGATGCACCTGCGTTATATGGGCAGCTGTTGGCTGCTAAACTTAGAAGCTTGTCACAAAGAACTCAACTTATCTTACAAAATAAAATAGATAACCTCGTTTTTGAAGCAGAACTCAATGAAATTGATAGTTCTGGTGCTACAGGTGGGCGTTCCGTTACTACTAACGTTATTTCCCCAGAACCTAATCCATCTGCATCAAGCAGTCATTCTTCTTCTAGCCCGAACTATGTAGCTTCTCCAGGACCCTCCCATACTTTTCAAGAAAATGCCAATTTGGTTATTACTTCTCAATCTAGTGACACCTCACTCGTAACCTATTTTTCTACTGCTCATGATACTTTAGATATCAGCAGAAATGATATGTAAGATAAATAATTATGTCCATTAAAGGCAATAAAAAAATAAGAATAACAGAGTTACATATTTCTTACCCGTATCTCATCCTTTAGTACTTCAATGAGAGCCTCACAAACATTGGCGACGATGCGGCTTATGGACTGATGTGATATTTTAAATAGGTATCCAAGACTGGTAAATGTGTCGCCACTAGCCAAAAACCGTAGAGTAACTGCTAGACAGTCTTTTACTGGAATAGCTTGTCTCATATTGGTGTCTTGTTTTTTTATTTTTGGCCCAATTTTATTCAAAAGATATTCAAAATCTTCTGCTGACATTCTACAAAAGTTCTCAAATTTTCCTGAGCTTTCTCTTCGTAAATCCAGTAGCATATCTGAGCCATTGTACCTAAAATATAAGTTTTGCTACAGAACATTTGAAATCATGTGCATGAATAAACAAACATTTTATTCATCGTCATTTCATTAACGGATATTTGTTCATTACTTACCGTCCTCTGCTCTTATTTAGAGATAACATCCACCATCTTCTTGTACGTCTTTTACGTTTCTTGTTTTCAAGTAATAACTTGGCACAAGACAATACTACTACCGCTGCGGCTGCAATTGCAACGTCTGTATCCTCCATTTTAGAACTACTAGGCAAACGTTTGTACCAAACAATTTTGGTTCAAGCATTCGCCACACCGTGTAGCAGATACATTTGCCGCACCAACTGTCGAACTTATTTGACTCAAACGTTCTGCCCAACGTTGGAGCCAACGTTTGTAGCATCGTGTAGCGCCGGCATTAGAGAGATTTTCTGATATGTTAAAATGGTGATTGAAACAATCCTTCAGGTTAATTTGAAAATGTGTTCGTATTTAGGATAGCATAGTCGATATAGTGAATTGCTATGGGCTGGATGACCGAAAGGTTGGCGTTCGAGGTCAAGAATTTTCTCTTCTCCAGATCATCCAGATCGACGCTGGTGTCCACCCAACCTCCTATCCAATGGGTATTGGTGGTTTTTACCCTGGGGGTAAAATGGCCGGGCATGAAGCTGACCACTCACCTTCAGCAAGTGCTGAGGTCAAGAAACTGTGGATCTATACATACAATCACCCATATGCCTTCATGGCACAGTGCTTAATTAGTTAAGCACAGGGACAACTTTACCTTTTTACTTGCACAAACTGTACAAATACGAATCAGGAAGATGTGTAATAATTATCAGTGTAAGTTACACTGACCTCTCTATACAAGTGATGGTTTTCAAGTGAAAATGTACATTCCTCCCACAATATTTTAATTTACCTATCACTGAGTAATAATTAATTCTTTTTCCATGTTGGAAGCAAAATATTATGGGTGCTTTCCTCTGTGTCCAAACGCCTTAGTTTATCCAGACCCATACCCAAATGAATGCCTTTACATACGTGTACAACAGCTCTTAAAAATGGTTGAAAACTTTTGTCAAAATTCAAATTTGGCAAGACATATGAGACATAGTCTTAAAATGGATTTCAAACGTTTCAGTGCTGAATATCTACTCAATGCATATAAGCATGTTCTGTTGCTACACTTATAAGACAGATACACAAAATCCAACACCAGTATTTTCTTATTTCTATCACAGCATATGCGGACACAGTATGGAGACTAAAAACATACCTCATAACAAACCTCGCTGGCAGAAAGGGGCTGATAGTGAGCACCAGTATCGGTAGGGGATGTACAATAGACTATCAGTCACGGTGCATGGAGAAACCCACCCCCTCAATACTGAAGCACTGAATCATATATGTTTGAGTTTTCTTTTGGAAACAGGCTAAAAACTTATACAACTGAGATTAACACTTTTGAATATGATGCTAACATTCCAATGTTGAAACTGGTGCTTTGTTGTGCCATTTAAATTCACTATAATCCCAGGACTCTCACGCTATTTACATTAAGTATCATTTATTTCCACCAAGTTTTATTACATTAAGTAAACATGCCAGGGGAAAATTAATTTTATTTTTTTCTAATATGTTAGATGCAGCAAAGGTTTAAACCACATATTTCCACTTATATGGTCATCATCATGACTTCTGATGCTACATAATCTGAAGTTGATACAGCATTTTTAAACAGAATCAATGAATAACACCTACCTGATGTCACAGCTACTAGTTCAGTGAGATTATCCTCTACCTTCATTCTGAAAGGCATACAGGAATCTGGCAGAGCTGGGCCACCTATCTTGTAGATTTTTGCATCAGAAAAAGCAACATCAAATGAATGAGGACATACTGGTTTACGCAAACCATAGAAATATTCACACACACTTGCGTCTCTTTCTTCTGCCCGTGCTCTCTGACTGTGTTGAACAACCTTTAAAATATACAGGAAGGCTCAATATTATTCAGTTGTCATAATTCTGGTGTAAACACACCATGCGTTTG
>NW_019730051.1:8174-9077 GCF_002891405.2 Cryptotermes secundus | reverse complement strand
TGTCTTCTTCTGGACTGGCTGAACAATCTGGCTGGCTTTCAAAATTAGAATTTGCAGGACTATCCATACCATCCCATCCTATTTTTCAGAAATCCATTTTAATATTGTAGCGCATAGAGTAATTACTAGGTAACGACATTGAAACAAGAAACATCCATTACTAGGCAACGACCACAATATATACAAATATGTCAGCCATTACTGGGTAATGCCGCACAAACAAAACATGTTCCCACAAAAACACTGGGAGCAACAATAGAAGAAATATGTTTTCTGTTGGTCTGTGCCCAGACGTTATAAGCAAGGGACAAGGTTAGAAGTTAGTCAGTTGAAACTCAGTCTGTAAAGAGAAGACTAGGGGGCTGTTGTGAAATGGCTGCCAGCCTCGGAGTTAGTCAGTTAAAGCACTGAATCTGTGAAGAGAAGACTTAGTTCAATTGTGGGATATGTGCCAGACTATAAGGACGTAAGCGAACAGTGGTAAAATCCGTTACCAGGCAATATCTAGTGAAGACAGTGGATTTTGTGTGTGCTATAGTTGCATTTATATCTGGAGTGTGTAATTCAGTGAGACTGTTACAGTTACTGTGTTAAAATCCATTACCAGGAAATAAGTAGTGAAGACAGGGAAAACTTTGTGTGTGCTGTAGTCACAGTGATATTTGGAGTCTGTAATTCAGTGAGACTCTTACAGTTACTTGCACTTGATCATTCTAATTATATTTGGCAAGGAGAACAAGTTATGAAACTCCTCATTATGCATTTTTTCCACCTTCCTATTATTTCATCCCTCATATATATTTAAAACAAACCTATTTTAATTTTAGGCAGTGGCATTATTTCCTGCATAGAACTGGTCAAATGCAATCACCTAGTAGTATTTTCTTTTTTTGCACTGAATAT
>NW_019730051.1:3231-6708 GCF_002891405.2 Cryptotermes secundus | reverse complement strand
GGAGGCGCTGTCAAGCATCTCAAAAGATGAATTTAGACAATGCTTTGAAAAATGGAATAAAAGACTAGACAAGTGTATTAGTGTAAGTGGAGAGTACTTTGAAGGGGATTGAAGGTTTGTGCTTAAAATTTGAATAATAAGTTAAAAAAAAATAAGTTCAGTTTCTTTTGGGTACCCCCTCATAGGTATTCATTACTAACATAAAGACCATTGAAATTTGAGCACATAATTGATAAAAATAAACTTCATCAAAAATACCCAGCCTTAAAACTTACAAATTCTGAAAAGACAGCTATGTTTGAACTAACATACTAAACAATGCATAATAACAAAGGTACAATAGATCACTGTGGTCGCAGTGCAAGAGCCAAGAAGGGCCACCGCTTATACATTCATACTTTCATGCAGAATAACAACATGCATTACGTGGTGCTACTATCTAGAGGATTTTCAGCGAAGAACGACACTGTACTACCAACTATAGCATATGTTCCACTGCTACCATCTTCTGTTTTCATTTGAAACTATTTACTACCATAAATACCAATAGAGAAACAAGCTAAACCCATGTATATATTAACACTTTGCGGACCCCGAACCCTTTAAAAAGTTTTTCGCTTTTAAACGTGGCGGACCGGTTGCATAATATTATGCTTTTAGGTTACGTTGTAACACACTATACCTTTCTCTGGTGCCACGCAACTGCAATGAATACTGCATAATAAATCTTCGGAATGTATGCTAGGTATTCAGTAACTTGACCTGGCTGGCTAGGGTCCCTACTACAAAAGGAAATAAACTTTGTCCTTTCCAGCTGTTTATGTACAAGGCAGGAAGTTACTAGAGGGGACAGCGGCCTCCATAGTCTAGGGGTAACGTTCCCACCTCGTGACTCAAGGTACGCGGGTTCAAACCCAGTGGAGGTCGTGGAATTTTTAAGGGCGGAAAAATTCAGCTTTACAGCACGTAAGAGAACCTCATGTCTCCAAAGGAGGCCGCTCTGCGAAATTAAGGACATTTCCCGCCCAACAGTAGTCTCTAACGCCTCTGGTAGATGGGGGAAGCATCAAAAGATACCGCTGAGCTAGCAGAGGCCGAACTCGCTGGCTCGGTCGGGACTGATGGTACGCACCAGTACTGGTAGGGTATAGAGACTGGTAGAATATCATGGGGGGAAGCACAATGGACCAATACTGGTCTAAGTGCATGGGGAAACCCACCCTCTTTAATAACTAACTAACTAGTAGAGGGGAATATGTTTCAAGGACAAAAGCGGTTGAAGGCAAGCGATCTCTCTGACTTGTTTTCCGATGAGCTATCTGACGTGCCTTGTGGAGGAGTAGTGATTAGTGACTCAGACAGTGGAAGTGACAGGGGTCAACAAAGAATTGTGGCCACAGATAGTAAAAGTGAAAGTTGCCTTGTGGCTTATAAACTGTGCTGTTTTCAATTCATTTTTGGTTTACTAAAATCTAAACCCTGCTTATAATTTGAAATACAAAGTATTTCTGATGAATGTGGCAAAGGCTTGGGCTACAGACCAGATGGTGGCAGCAGAACCAGAGTCACACAGACTTAGTGCGACCTAGCCCATCAACTCCCACCCCACGCAGGCCTCATGTGGACTCTCGGGTGATAAGCAGAAACATACCCTCGTGAAAATCGTGAAGCGTGAACATTCCAAGGGGAAGCATCCTTCTAGGCAATGCAGTGTTTGTGCAGTTCACAGAAAAAGGAGTATGACTGTCTACGTTGCAAGTTCTGTGCAATGCCACTTCACAAAGGGGAATGTTTCCAGAAATATCACACTCTCAAGCACTTCTAGGAGCACTGGTAAGTGTTCTCCAAAAATTTTAGTTCATAAAATTAATTAGGAGATTTTATATTAATTTTTAAAGTGAACAGTGCAAAAGTTAGGGTAGTAGGTATAAAAATGCCGGTCCCCAAAGTGTTAAGATTAATATGTACCTCTGTATTTAGATGTAATTAACAACAATGTTAGTAGCTTGAACAGTGTATTATTCAATGGTAACATGATCAGTTAATGAAAAACTGGAAAGGATGTGGAAGAAAGTGACCATAACCTATTTCAAAGCACTATCCTGGCATTCATTTGGAGGGACTGAGGAAAACCACAAACAACCAGTCATGACAGTCAATATACGGAACAAGATTTAAACTGGCCACATCTTGAATACAATTCAAAGGCACTACTTCTCAATCAAACTTGCTCAGTAAAATTGCATGTTTTGGTGACTAGACACAGGGGTTTGACTGATAATTGGATTTACTGAACACTTGTACCTCACAATTACAAATTATTATACATGTACTCAGGGAGCTGAGCCCTTCCTGACGAACAGCCAATTCTGCAGCTACTCAAAAGCCTGAGCATTTTATGGAACCCAAAGGTTCATTACCATGTTCACAAGAGCCCTCCACTGGTCCAAATCCTGAGTCAGATTAATCCAATCCAATCTCATCCTATCTAAGATCCCTTTTAATATTGTCCACCCACCTATGCCTTGCTCTTCCCAGTGGCTCTTTCCTTCTGGCTTTCCCACCAATATCCTATAAGCATTCCTCTTCTCCATCATTCATGTTACATGCCCTGCCCACCTCATCTTCCTTGACTTCATCATTTTAATTATACTTGGAGAAGAGTACAAGTTATGAAGCTCTCATTATGCAGTTTTCTCCAGCCTCCTGTCACTTCATTTCTCTTCGGTCCAAATATTCTCCTCAACACCGTTCTCAAACACGTATATGTTCCTCCCTTAATGTAAGAGTACAAGACCTAGTACAAAGCTGTGAATATATTGAATAAGCAGTCGTGGACAGCCGACAAGGGGTTGTCCTCCAGCTTGGGGGTTGGGCGTGGGGCTAACAACTCCTCACCATAAAAAATAAGCTCGTTATGAAAATGTACACAAAGCCTCAGACTTGGATGGATCCTCTAGATAAATAAATAATTATAACACTGTGAATAACCTACATACTTAACAAATCACTACTGCAAACAATAAGTCTTCTCAGTCTTCCATGTCTTCACTAGTCATTACTTGGTAGTAGTTCTCAACAATGTCCTTTTCAACTTCCGTGCCCACTCTGTTGCCAGCTTTCTACCATCTCATGGCTGTCAGATGGTCCTAGTTATACAGCCTCTGCATGGACTGCATAGAAAACATCATTTCCACGGTACCTCTGTTGTGTTTATTCTATAGCAATTCGTCTATTATTGTGTGTATCAACTGCCATGATGCATGTATACTGAGCAGTTACCTAGCAGTAGATGGCGTCTCCTGTTGAATTATTCTGTCATCATGTCACAATGCACCCTCCTTAAGGCTCCTGGTCTCAAGTAGCCTCTAGACGTATTTGGCATTTCTTCTTTTCTTAGTTTGAGGTGGTAACTGGGGCAGCACATACAGCTCCAGCACGTCCAAGTATGAACATCCAGTCACAGACTTTTCGGAA
>NW_019730051.1:0-1329 GCF_002891405.2 Cryptotermes secundus | reverse complement strand
TGCTGAATTTCACAAAAATCTGTACAGCAGTTTCAGCGATGCAACATGTGAATCAGCACTACCTACCCATTGTGCTTTACTTCATGCACTCTGCACAAAGAACATATGATTTACGCAGAATACCAAACTACATTGTCATGAGTGTGCCAGCTAAGCACACAGAAGCAGCAGTATCAGGACAACCGGCATTCTGCCTTCTTTCATTAGCTTACCTCTCCTATTGGCCTGCATTCTTTTTGAAATAACTTCAGCTAGTCGTGACACCAACATCTTATAAAGAGCAAGGTTGGTGCTTGGTGACTCATGTCCATAATGATAAACTAGTGGAGCCTGCTGAGAGAAACCTTCTTCAACAGCAGCAGGTCTCTGTACCAGAAGTGCACCTGTTGAAGAAAAGGAAACTTACTAACTTCAAACCAATCCCAACCATCAATTTCACTAAACCCACTATTCTTTGTAAGAACATATTAATTCACCTTCCACACGTGTCTACTAAAAACCCAACCTTCAAAATTAATTGCAGGATATTAACCCTTAACTCTGGAAAGCTCAGGTAACACAAATTTCCTGATTTAGTGTCTGTAACATGCTGAACCCTCCAAAAGAGTGATTTTGGCAATTACTCCCTGATATAATGTTTAAGAAGCTGCAAACAGTACCATTTGCAAGCAATATGTTGAATTATATGTCAATATTGTTTCATTACCCATGTAGCCATTAGCAGTTATTCAGATCTCCATAAAAAATCAATCACAGGCTTCTAGGATATCAGGTGTAATCTTGCACACTTGCAAGCTACAGGCCATAACATACTGCAAACTGGAATATACAATCTGCAATATAATGAACCTGAACTTCAAGCCATTCAAACTAGGCATGTTCAAAAACAACCTTTTCAGTTCAAGGTGGTACTGAGACAGGAATTTATAAGAAATGTCATTCACCTAGTACAGAATAAAGGTTTTCACTACAAAACCAGCATTTTTTTCATTATAATTACAAAGACCATGCAATCTGAGCAGGGTCGCTCATGATAGGATAATTAGGAGCAGAAAGCAAAAGACAGATATTGGAAAATATTCCTTTGTAAACAGGACCATCGAGTCTTGGAACCACCCACCTGCAGATGCTTTAGGGACTCTCTCCTGTAAATCAAGTAATATTAGGAAAAGAGTCAGGAAAACAATAAATAAGGTGAAGTGAAGGAATAGCAGAAATCATCTGAAAAGGCAGTGAAGTAAAGTGAAGTGGGATAAAAGGGAAGTGTTGGTGAAATGTGGGCATATCAGAACATGACACAACACATTCCAGTACTATTACTGTTTAGTG
>NW_019730050.1:0-788 GCF_002891405.2 Cryptotermes secundus | reverse complement strand
GATGACGATGATGATGAAGATGACGATGACGATGACGATGATGATTACAATGACGATGAAGATGGCGATGTCGATGTCGACGATGATGATGATTATGAATATGACGATGATAATGGCGATGGCGATGGCGATGATTATTATGATCTTGATAATGGTGATGGTGATGGTGATGGTGATGGTGAAGTTGATGGTGATGGTGATGGTGACGATAAAGATGACGATGTCTTTGACGATGACGATGTCGATGACGATCTCAATGGCAATGGCGATGGCGATTGTGAAGGCGATGACGATGGCGATGGCGATGGTGATGGCGATAACGATGATGATGACGATGACGATGACGATGACGATGATGATGATGAAGATGACCTTGACGATGACGATGACGATGACGATGACGATGACGATGACGTAGACGATGAAGATGACGATGACGATAGCGATGGTGATGGCGATGGCGATGGCGATGGCGATAGCGATGTTGATGATGATGATGATGATGACGGTGATGATGGTGATGGTGATGGTGATGTTGATGGTGATGGTGATGGTGATGGTGATGTTGATGATGAAGTTGATGGTGATTGTGATGGTGATGGAGATGGTGATGGTAATGTTGATGATGAAGTTGAGATGATGATGATGGTGATGGTGATTATGATGATGTTGATGGTGATGATGAGGATCATGATGATGATAATGAAGATAATGATGATGATGATGATAAAGATGACGATGATGATGACGATGACGATGGCGATGGCGATGACAATGGCGATGGCGAT
>NW_019730049.1:0-1140 GCF_002891405.2 Cryptotermes secundus | reverse complement strand
TGCTTGCTTTGTGTTGCTAGCTTGCTAGCCTTGCGTTGATAGCTTCCCAGTTTGCCTTGCTAGCTTGCAAGCTCTGCTTTGTTTTCTTGCCTGTTTTCGTTGCTATCTTGCTAGATTTGCGTGGTTAGCTTGCTAGCTTTGCGTAACAGCCTTGCTAGCTTCGAGTTGCTAGCTTACTAGCTTTGCGTTCCTAGATAGTTAGTTTTGCGTTGCTAGATTGCTAGCTTGCTAGATATGAGTTGCTAACTTGCCAGCTTAGCGTTGCTATCTTGCTAGCTTTGCGTGGCAAGCTTGCCAGCTTTGCGTTGCTGGCTTTCCAGATTGCTTTGCTAGCTTGCCAGCTTTGAGTTGCTAGCGCGCTAGTTTTGCGTTGCTACCTTGCTAGCTTTGCGTTGCTATCCTGCCAGCTTTGCGGTGCTAGCTTGCCATCTGTGCGTTTCTAGCTTTCTAGCTTTGCGTTGTTAGCTTGAATGTTTGCGTTGCTAACATCCCTGCTTTGCGTTGCTAGCTTGCTAGCTTGCTAAATTTGGTAGCTAGTTTGATAGATTTCGATTGCTACCTTGCTAGCTTTGTTTGCTATCTTGCTATCTTTGCGTAGCTAGCTTGCAAACATTTAGTTGCTAGCTTGCTATCTTTGCTTTGCTAGCTTGCTATCTTGCTAGATTTGTATTGCTAGCTTGCTAAGATTGCGTTTCAAACTTGCAAATATTTGCGTTGCTCGCTTGCTAGCTTGCTAGATTTGAATTGCAAGCTTTCTACCTTTGCGTTGTTAGCTTTCCAGCTATGCGTTGCTATCTTGCTAGCGTTGCGTTGCTAGCTTGCCAGCTTTGCGTTGCTAGCTTGATAGCTTGCTAGATTTGCGAAGCTGGTTTGCTAGCTTTGCGTTGCTAGCTTGATAGCTTGCTAGATTTGCGAAGCTGGTTTGCTAGCTTTGCGTTGCTAGCTTGATAGCTTGCTAGATTTGCGAAGCTGGTTTGCTAGCTTTGCGTTGCTAGCTTGATAGCTTGCTAGATTTGCGAAGCTGGTTTGCTAGCTTTGCGTTGCTAGCTTGCTAACTTTGCGTTGTAGCTTGCAAAATTTCCATTGCTAGGTTGCTATCTTGTTAGATATGCGTTGCTATCTTGCTAGCGTTGCGTTGCT
>NW_019730048.1:0-904 GCF_002891405.2 Cryptotermes secundus | reverse complement strand
ATTCAACACAAATAATGGACAGCGGTCGAATAGAAGACCTCCTGCGACAGTTCTTAACACACATGGAGACTTTACAAGGCGAACTACGTACAAAAGGAGAACAGGAAGAAAAAATGGAATTAAACAGCATGAGGCTGGTATTACTAGCAGACCAGTACCAATAGAGACATCAAGAATTGCCGTGCGGCTCCCGCCGTTCTGGCCCGAGCGACCAGCCGTGTGGTTCGCCCAGGTCGAGGCGCAATTCACCTTAGCCGGCATTAGCAGCGAGCGCATCAAGTTCTGCCACGTCATCTCGCAGTTGGACCAACGTTACGCATTGGAAGTGGAGGACATCATTACCGCTCCACCTGAACGAGACCCCTACACCCTACTGAGGACCGAGCTTGTGAGGAGGCTATCCCCATCGCAAGAGTAGCGCATCCGGCAACTCCTCACGGTCGAGGAAATTGGCGATCGTAAGCCGTCCCAGTTTCTGAGGTACCTCAAAAGTCTCGCACCAGAGGTGTCTGATAACGTCATCCGAAGCGTCTGGACCTGCCGGCTACCCCGCAACGTGCAGAGCTTCCTCGCCGGCCATAACGAGAGCAACTTGGAGGCCGCAGCCCTCTGTGCAGATCGCATTACCGAGGTCGAAGTCCGGCCAGCGCTCGCTAGCGTTGATGGACCCACGGACATCGGCGCACTTCGGCAGGAGATCGCTGAACTCTCCCGCCATGTGGCTGCACTCAGGACAGAACAGGACCGCCTCCACCCCCGCTTCAGGAGGTCCGACAACAAACCGAGAAATAGAGGCTCCAGTCCCAAGGGTTCCCGCCCCGCCTTCAACAACCGCCGGCCCGGCAGCAAATCCCCCTCCCGGGGCGCCCTGCTCCTACCGCCGGCAGGGAAACTGACGCAGCGG
>NW_019730047.1:0-273 GCF_002891405.2 Cryptotermes secundus | reverse complement strand
GTTCCATTGGCATGAGGGTAGAAGGAAACACACACTATTGACTTACGATTTTTTCTCAGTTAATGACATGACTTAAAGTAAATGTGATCAATTTGACTCAAGTTATATTGGAAAATGAGACAGTGTTAAAATTGTTGGTCATACATAATTAACATTAACAGTTCTCTGATGGAATTAAGATTATTATGATGTGCTAGTGAAGCATCATATATTTCGAGGGAGTGAGGACCTGATTCTTTTCTTCAGGTGAAATCTTGGAGAATTAGAAGACCT
>NW_019730046.1:317-928 GCF_002891405.2 Cryptotermes secundus | reverse complement strand
GAGATTTGCGCGAAAATGATGCGTTCCGGATTGGCCAGCTATGTATAGTAGCCAAGGCACATCTCCGATTCCTAAATTTGTTTTCTTAGTTACTAGTGTAACACTCGTTTATAACTCAACCGGAGTGCCGTTATCTGTTATATAAGCTGCTAATTTCCCGTCGTTCCTCTTATATTCCTTTCAAGATCTGTTCGTTACCGAACGACGCACCGAAGCCTGGGTTTAACGCCATTTCGCAGAAATAGTCTCTCATAAGTCGTTTCCTGTTTTATTGTACATGTATGCTACTCTTTACCTACCCACATCAAGATAGACCAGACACGATATAATAACATAAGACTGCTCCCTCGTTCGTGACCTGCTGCGCAACTTGAGTTCATAAAGTGTGTTAACGCGCGGCAGGTCGTTGCTATGGTAATCAGAATTGTGTAATGGAAATGATAAATCTCACGCTTACAAAGAACACACACATATGTGTGTATATATATTGTCACGTGTTATGGATAGACGGGGTTTGGAGTGGTAATTGTAACTTGTAACTACAAAGAATTTTAACACCACCGTCAATATAGACAGTTAACAATCACTGTAGCACACGCTGTCTCAGTAGG
>NW_019730046.1:0-251 GCF_002891405.2 Cryptotermes secundus | reverse complement strand
AATTGCTGTAAAAGTCAGAGTTATCTTACCGTCGACCAGCCGTTGTCCTCGTCATGTAGCCTCGGCACGGACCGTATAGAAAATATTTTTCTCAACAATCTCTTTATTGTTGCCACGGATACGTGTTTATCGAGCCGTTACCAAGCAGTGGCTGTCTTCATCAGTCATCACGTTACAATATATATGTTATATATGATTTGTTTTGATGCCCTGTCTGTACGGATTCGAGCGGTAAGATGAACAATGCAAAA
>NW_019730045.1:0-591 GCF_002891405.2 Cryptotermes secundus | reverse complement strand
GGTATGCATAAACAGAAACCCAAAGGGGATCCAAATTTGCTAAATGCTGACCGTGTTGTATCTGGTTTGTTCTTCGGCGCTGTAGGTATCTAGACTGTATGACGTGAAGAGGTGAGACAGTTAATGAATTATCAAATGGAAATGATTTGGGTGGTCACAATTGTGGCCCAATTGATGTACTCGTACTAATCCCGTATTTGTAAGCAGGGACTGGGTAAAACCACGAAAGCCCATGCCCATCAGAACATCTGGCGCATACCAGGCTAGAGCAGTACAGGTACTCGTGACTAACAGGATAGTCCCTGCAGAGCCAACATACAATATTCGAGAGGATGCTACTAGTTTCTAACCTTGGCACGAAAACAATAGTAAGCAGACAGGAATATACAGTAGATCCTCCTAAGGAAGCAAAGATATTGGAAAACACTAAGAATGACATATCACTTACTGCACATTTCAATCGTCTCACTTCTGTTACACGGTTTTGTGAATAGAGGTTTGTTCCATATAACGGAACCGACAGAAAAGGTTTTATATTTTTACTTGATAGAAAACCGAAATTAACGGCCGTGGGGATTCGTTGCGCTGACC
>NW_019730044.1:2960-12962 GCF_002891405.2 Cryptotermes secundus | reverse complement strand
GCTGTAGTTTCAGCAAATATATTTTTCATTTGCAGTAATAACATATATACCCCCACCTCTTAGTCTGTATTATCCCTCAATATATTCAACAAAATACATTATATAATTACTTTTGTATGGCCTGTACGTTCACATATTTTCTACAGAGCTCTAAGGTACTTTAACTCAAGAACCAGATGGAAAGAGATAGCTGAGAAATACATACACCAAAATTTGCATTTCGTTAATATTTCTTATTGAAATTTCTAACGGCGAGGAGAGTCTTCATAAAAGCCGTAACTTGTGAGGCAGAGAGAAAAATCAACGCCATATTTTCTTCCTTCAAATTTTTTTTTCTATACTATAGGGCACAGACTATCAACAAGATGGCTTTCTAATATCCTCGAGAATCTTTTCCAATATCTCACGTTTTATTACCGTTAGACTTACAGTCTGAGCAGTAGACCGCATGGGATTAAAAGAATTTTACCAAATAAGAATAATAATAATAAGAAGACACTTTTCTTATAATTGTTACTAGCCTGGGTAATTATTGGTTTTTGTAATAGGATGAGTTCCTTGATAATTGCTTTCACAGATCCAATATTTACGCCGTCGGAGAATTCATCTTCTCATGTTCTTATCGCATCTGTTTGCTCCTTATACAGCGAAAACTTCTTACAGAAAACTTCATTCACTTATTTAATGACGCATCTTTCAGTTAACAGAACTTGGGTGCAATAAATTGAGATAAAATCTGGGTTTACTACAATGAGCAGCGTGATTTTGGCTAAGGAGCAAATCGTATATTGTGAAGTTAAAGATTAGGTTTATATTAAACCAAAAGTTTTGCAATAGCCCCATAAATATAAAGTTATAATTGTTATTGTCACACTACTAAACGTGATTGATTTATTTAAGGTCACTTTATATTTACAGTTTCTGAATAATTTGTTAAAGACTGAAAATGTCTTGTCAAGGAAATTATTTGTACATGTCATTGTATTATATGTATATTATTCATTCATTCATCAGTGGCTCTACAGCCCTTTGTTGGGCCCTGGCCTCTTCTTCAGGTTCATAATTTTTTTTCTTTTGGCGCTACAGCCCCAATTTGGGCCTTGACCTACCTGCATTGAACTCTCCGTTTCACTTGGGTTTACTAGATCTTAGACATTCAGTAGGAGTCCTTGGGCGGGTGATCAGCTCGTCGCAAGGCCTCTATCTGTAAACAAACACAGAAAAACACACATACACACAAACACTAGATATATATATATTGTGACATGTTGCGCAAAGGAAAACCCCACACCAGCAGTGACGCGGCGGGTGAGTCAGCGCTCCCCTCCCCCTCCTCCGCACGGTAACGTAACGGTGACGCAACAGGATTGTTACGGTAGTAACAGCGGTTACTACCGCAAGCGTTGCTAGCAACACAGCGTCAGGCAACAAGCGTGCTTATTACGTGGCCGTTTTCAGTATTGTCCGATCGAGGCTACATGAGGAGCAGCGAAGGCTATTCACAGTCAGTTGTACTGTGACAGTCGCCGAGTGTGTTATCAACAGTTCTCAAGGCAGCAGCCTGCGAGTGTGCGATAACTAAGAAGTCAGCGAGTGGAAGACTTATTGTGTGCTTTCGATATTTAGTGAGTGCTGTAGTACAGTTATAATTGGAATGTGTAATTCAGGGAGGCTTGTATAGCTCCCGCGTTATTAGTACGTGAAGACAAGTGAAGATCGTGTTAAGGGACTTTGTAGTAGGGTTTGTAAACTGTGGAAACCCGTCACATTGTGATAATTAATTGTAGCCGATATTTGGAGATTATTCAATAAACCAATTAACGATCTCTACGGCGTATTCTGTAACGAAACACGTTACAATATTTTCCCCGATTGAGGAGCTTCATAACTTGTACTCTTCTCCAAGTATAATTAGAATGATCAAGCCAAGGAGGATGAGGTAGGCAGGACATGTAGCATGAATGGGGGAGACGAGGAATGAATATAGAATATTCGTGGGAAAGCCAGAAGAAAGAGACCACAGGAAAGACCAAGCGTTGGTGGGTGGATAATATTAGAATGGAGCTTAGAGAGATAGGATGGGATGGTATGGATTGGATATATCTGGCTCAGGATAGGGACCAGTGGAGGCCTCATGTGAACACGAAGTTGAACCTTCGGGTTCCATAAAGTGCTGGGAAATTCTTGAGCAGCTGCAGAATTGGCGGCTCTTCCAGAAGGGCTCAGTTCCATAAGTAAGTAAGTATATATATTCCCTGAGTGGGGTTCGAACCCACGATCCCGGCTTCAGAGAGAGCGAAGACAGTCTATGCCTTAGACCGCTCGGTCACCGTGACCGGCTCAGTTTCGTAATATTATTTACAAAGACAGTAGGACCCCTTGGGCGACTGATTAGCCCGTCGCAAGGCCACTACCTACACGCAGGACAACACAAACAAAAAGAACGCACACACAGACATCCATGCTTCGAGTGGGATTCGAACCCATGATCCCAGCGTTCGAGCGAGCGAAGACAGTTCATGCCTTCATATGTATTGATAAATAAACGAGAATAAAAGCAGCTAATATTAATAATTTTAATAAGTATCTCATTATTTAATCCGCACAAAAAAAAAAAAAAGAAGACAGAATGTAAGGGAAATGAATAAGGTACAAGAAATACAGAAAAGAAGAGGGTATTATAAGTAGACGAAAGGAACAGTTAAACACACATCGAGAAACTAGTAAGGAAACAGGCGTGAGGCAATAAAATTGATCATTACCATCACGATCAGTAACGTCATCAGAGTCCAGGGGTTCATATTCTGGTATATTTTTGCAGTATGTGAATGGTAGGGGGATTAATTATACTGATGAGAAGGATCAGCTGAGGCTACATTGTACCACTGAAACGCGTGCTTCATAAGCACATCAGAGTGAAGTGAGGTACGAAGCAGTAGCCATTAATTATCGTGCTCAACACGGTCGGCCAGATGGACAGATAAAGTGGCACTTAAATTGATAGATCATACAGATTAATTGGAAGACATGATATACATACATTCAGACAGGAAGGAAATCTGACAAACTTGTTCTGTTATGCTGGGACTGGTAAGTGAAATAACAAGACAATTTCGAAACTTTTATTTGTCTGTAACGAAACATGGAGTGCTGGAATAATACTCACATCTTTATTCTCAATAACTTTAGAACCGGGACGAGTTTTTATGACACGTGGTATAAGTATTCGGAAATTTTAATCTTATATCATCAGTAATGTCAACATGGCGATCTCGCGAAATTTCAAGATGGCTGCGACACCAGAGACTGATATTTTGCGTTATAAAGGAACTTTAATTAAGATGATAATATTACAATGTAAACTAATAATACTGCTGCCGCGAGACATATATATATATTTAGGTTTATTCATATTATATTCTACAGAATAAAAATGTTGCTACAGACATAGATCATACTGCTATCGTCACATTTGGAATGAATTATCTTATACTCATTGCAACATTTCGAAAATTTGAGGTTATGTAAAACAGATATCAAACCTAGACGATTTAAAAGAAATATCAATGGAAATTACGAACAGAAATTGATAGAAAATGCCGTCTTATTGGATGTAGCTCCGTGTAGGCATAGTATAAACCGACGTTTCGGAGGAACGTATAGTCTCCATCTTCAGGGTATAAGAAAAGATAAAGACAAAATCCGCGCTCGAGGAACCAGCGTCAGCAGGTGGTTGTAGACTGTCTTCTTTCTTGTACTCTGAATATGGAGGCGATATATTCCTCCGAAACGTCAGTTTATACTATGCCACATCCCAGAAGACGGCATTCTTCATAGTCACCGCCGTGAAAACCTCAAATCTTACATAGAAATTAATAGCTTTTATAATTACAAAAAATAATTTGTATGTATCAGTGAAGGTAAGGATTCAGGACACCGGAACACTTCGAGCCCGAACAAAAATAAGGAATGATAATCACTGCTATGTGTTTTCACCCATACTCCATATCATAGCTAATAGTCTGTGTCATATGGAGAACTGTAACCGTTACAGCGTTATTAAAATATCATTAACATACTAGTAACGTGAACTACGAGTACTAAGCTTAGATGTCCACCTTTCAGATATGAATGCGGCTGATGATGCTAATGTTTGTAATCATCTATCTTTGTCAGTGACATTTTAAATTTCGAATCCACTCATATCAAATAAATTCATTAGTTTCAAGCCTGAGGGGTTTGAAACTCTGCTATTCCAAACTGGGTGCTTAGCATTCAGATCACTTTCCAATATAGATTTACGTCTGAAGCTTAAGCACCACAGTGCCCCACTCATTATTCCCCTGTGGGAAATGGTGACGTGCTGGACATTGTGGTTCACAAAAATATCAGAGTGTCAGATGTCATCGTTTCTGATATTTTTGGATTCAGATCACCTACCAATAGTATTCCACGTACTGGATCACGTTAAAATTAGGAATCTTCCGGAACCTATTGACAAATTGACAGATTTGTAGCGGTTTCAAACCTCGCCTCTGAGTTAATATCACCTAAACCAGAAATGAAGTCGGGGGTAGAGGCCGAAAAAGTGGCACGCGACTTTGCAGCCTCTATTGCTTCGGCATATAGGCTGTCGACAAGTAAAGTTACACTTTCGGATATAAATAACGATCTTCCTGGTCTAGATCGTTTGATAAAATATAAACAGAGGCTACGAAAACTGTGGCAAGAAACCAGGGATCCAGCGTGTAAAACGGCAGTCAATTGGGTCACCAAATCAATCAGGCGAATGACCCGTAAAAAGGCACTTGAACGGTGGAAACAAAACTAAATACCACTGAAGTCACACCTCAGTGTATATGGCCTATTGCGATATCTCTCCTTAAGAGAGGGGGAGCAAATGCACCAACTGCTATTCATGGTTCTTCTGGCCTTAAATTTCATCTTCTGAAAAAGCCAAGGAAATTGCCGACTGTTTGGAAATTCAGTTCACGCTACATGACCTGTGCTACGAAAATCATAAACAGTGGGTGGAGGCTAGAGTTCAAGCTCTGCTGGAAGCCGTGGATGAAAAGCCCCTCTAAGGATCAGACCATGTGACGTTCCAAAATTATTAAATTCCATGAAATTATAAAAGGCATGTGGAATTGACGGTATCCCAAATGAATGCCTCAGGAACCTTCCAAGGCGACCATTGGTTCACCTAACTCATCTATTCAATCACTGTTTTCGGCTCTCTCATTTTCCAAATACTTCGAAGGAAGCAAAGATAATAACTTTACCTAAACCCAGTAAAGACTGAAATTTCCTCAAAATTTACGTCCTGTCCACGACAGGAAAACTATTCGAAAAGGTAATTTTGAAATTCTTCCGTAAATATATTGAAGAAAGAAGTCTGCTCAACGCAAGTCAGTTTGGTTTTCGTGCTTGTCACAGCACATTACAATGTATGAGGCTGGCGGACCACGTGACCCTTAATTTCAACAATAAAATGTCTACTGCTGCAGTGTTCTTGGACATCGAAAAAGCCTTTGATAACACGTGGCACTCAGGCTTGCTGTATAAATGATCCAAATTGGAATTCTCTAACTCTTTGACCAAGTTTATTGAGTCCTTTCTTTCTAAACGTAAATTCAGTGTCTCAGTCGAAGACGAAATGTCAACGCCAAGGGAAATGAAAGCAGGGGTGCCACAAGGTTCTGTCCCGCCTGCGAGTTTGCGGCAGACACCAATCTAGTGAAATTACGGCGCCTGCAAAACAAGGTTCTCCGCACCATTGGCAATTTTCCGGGGCGCACTTCGATCCGCGATTTACACATGGCATTCAAAATCCCGTACGTATATGACTTTATAACAAAATTATGCAGGCAACAAGCAGAAGTCATACAAAATCACGAGAATGAGAATGTTCGCAACATCGGACAAGGCGAAGCCCGCCACAGAATGTATAAAAGGCTTAAACTTGGGGGCGGTCAGGCATACGACCGTTCAAGTGACTAGACTGCCGTGGTAGCTAATAAAACTGGAAATATGGCGTAATCTGCTGTACTGAGCCTGGACTGACAGAGGCCTTGTATATAGTGTACATAAACGTAAGAAATAAGTGTGTATGTAAATTTATGTAAATACAGACAGTGGACTTTTTAATACAGACTGACTGACAAATGACAGAACCGACCTCTCGTCAGAGAATGCGCCCAATATAGACAACACAGTAACTTTCATTCAAAAGAAATATCTGGCAATGAGCCCCAGCTGGGGCTCGACACGAAGGCACACAGTCTCACTGACCATCAGTTGCAACATGACTCGGACTCTGACTCTGACTGTAGGAGCAGTTCATTCCGAAACAGCAGCCCAGTTACAGCTCCGCCTGCAGCAGGAAAACACCGCAGCAGCGAGTCTACTAGTAGCCGCGCCGCACCTACCGGTCCAGCCAACCGGCCTCGCCGCAGCAAGCATCGGCTAGTCCCCACTGGCCGCAAGGGCTTCGACTAACTTGTCAACAAAGTGAACGAACAGTGAGTGACGGATCAGCGGGAATAGGCAAATAACAATCGCGTGTGGTGAACATTAATAACGACCCCACAGAAATAATGAATCTAACCACAGTGCAGTCGGAACGAAACGTTTCAAGATTGGCCAACAACTGCATTAATTCTGTTCATATGTCATACCTCAGATTTCAATATGCTATCACATGATTTAATCACTCATACGTCATAAACGTTTAATAAATGAAACTGTCAATTCAAGCACCATGTCTAGTCACACTTGACAGTATGTATAAATAATATATGCGGCCGGGTAGTAAGGCTGCCAGCCATACCGCCATCTTTGAGCCGACTGTCTAGATAATGTGGGACCCTCAACATCTCACAACCCTATGGGCCTTCATGGCCTGTTACAGGGATAGCTTTACTTTATATATATTAGGCTTTTATTTTCATATATTTCCATGCATTATAGACAATAGAAATATTCATAATAATACAAATGTTTAATTAATATGCCATTGACATTCCAGCCTAGTGTGCCTTCATTACGGCAGGCGACCATTTTATATCTAGTTATTGACATCTGCATAGAGATTGTACAGCAAATGGCAGCACTGCTATGCTGTCATGAGAACTGATCGTTTAGGGTGTACAGATTGAAGTTGCAGTATGTACACATGCAGTTACACAGTATAAATCTGTAGATTAGGTGTACTGTTTCTATGGTGTTACACCATGTAGTCTATTAATTGGTTATCAACGTTTTGAAAGCATAACGGATGACCAAACTGCCGTCCAAACTCTAGTAATGATCTCTCTGAATACATAAGTGCTCCTCGTAAGGGAGTAAACTTCATAATCTCTGCTGTGAGAAACTAAAATCCCTTATCAATATCTATTTGCATACACCCATTATTTGTAAGTTTCCTTACAGACTTGGGCAACTGTTCCCAGTTACATACTGGTTCACTTATTAAAAAGATTTTATGTCACCAGAATTGTTGTAAGGGAATTCCTTTGCAGCCCACGAAACATTGTGAGGCAAATGATTTGCAAGGTTCTGAAGCATCCTATATTTTCTTGCACCAAGCATGCTGGAGAGTCCAACAGATATTTCCTGCTGTGAGAGAAAGCATAATGAGTGTTTTGTGCTTGCGTGCACAGGAAAGTGATTTATTGTCATCTGTCAATTCTCATAGCCAATAAAATTAAATATTTTACTACAAGTTCTGTGAGTTTTCATAATTTATCTGGTTAGTTTTTGTTACGCATGGTTGTATACATTATAACAGTATGGTATACTGTGTAGGACAGTGATAATTTAAAGAAGCTGTGTGGGTAGGTCATATAGCACATGTGTGATAATGAGAAAATTGTACAAGGATTTGGACAGAGAACCCCAAAGGTACAACTTCAGAGATCTATGTGCAGATGCAAGGATATTCTATGACAGATTTTAAATAAGTTTTGTTTGACTCAGGATACAGAGCTGTGATGGGTATGTATGAACACAGTAATGAACCTTTAGGTACCATAAAAGGAAGAAATATTGTCTGTACTGCCACAGGGACCGTTAGTTTCTCAGGAAGGTTCTTGTGCCATGAACTTAATACTGTCTAATGACTGTGGAAGTTTAGAGAAGAAAGATATGGGTTAGATATAATGAAAAACTGATACTGACAGGCCGCTCCGTGGACACGAGGTTGAAGGAGCATCTGCGGCACATCCGTCTCGAACAACCGGACAAGTCGGCCGTAGCTGAATACAGCATCGATCTGGAACACCGCATTCAGCTTCAGAATACCTCCATCCTCGCCACCAAGACCTGCTATATGGATCGCATCATTAGGGAGGCAATTGAGATTGAACTGCATCCAGGAAATATGAACAGAGAGGGGGGGTTTTGTCTCAGCAAGTCTTGGAAACCTCTCATCTGTTCTCTTAAAAAACCCCCACCGGGATATGACGCCAGATCCAGAAGACCACACAGGCCATGACCAACCAACATAACAACACCCCCACCCCTCAGCTAACGGATTAGTGCCCAGCCTTTAACCTTGCCTTTCTCTCCCCTACACAAAAACCACGCTTGTCCCAGCTCCCTTTCCCATACCCCTCCCACACTACTGCTTTCACTTGTATACTTCCCCTTCCCCCTTCACCCTCACTGCTCTCACATAGCGTGTATATTCCCAAACAGTCTGCTTTTACCGGTTCTCACGGTCTCTTCGCTTGCAGAATTCTTATATTTTCTTCTACCCTGAAGATGGAGGCGATACGTACCTCCGAAACGTCGGTTAACACCACTTATACACGGTGCAAAATCCCAAAAGACTGCCTTCTTCAAAAACTGATACATTGGGTAGGTCGTACTCTGTTTCATATAGAGGGGTTTTACAGTCCTGATTGATAAATACATAATGATTTTACAGAACTATACAAATTCTTTGAATAATGTACTGTTGTATCTCGGTGATGGGACAGATTGTAGGTTGGCAGGGCGAGCGGTTCCAATGGGAGTCAGTGCGGCGTGTCTGAGTACCGCAACTTGAAATTAACTAATTCCTTTATTTATAATGTTCACAATTGTAGAGAAACCCCTGTTTGTAAGAAAATCAGTGGTCTGCCTGAGCAAGGGCAGCGGCTGACTCCTGGTATCAGACTGCTCTGCTCCACTTAGGCAGCGTCGATATCAAAAGGCGTCTTGGTAACGTCCTGGTGGTAACGTCCAGTTAGGGCGTTACGTTTCTGGAGTAATGTGCTAGCGTCATTCATTGCATCATCCTCAGGAGATTTGGAGGGTCCACAGCTGTCTTATTCTTAGTAAAAACAAGCTTCTTTTCTTGCGACAGCACAGGTGAAGGACAAAGCTCTAATCTTGTGATCCTTCCTGAAGTTAATCTCTTGATAATTCCTGTTGGTACAGTTGTTTCCTCATCTTATGTATCCATAAGGTACAGTCTTTTCTTCATATTACAGTATACCATATAACATATTGTAACGTGTTTACGTTACTGAATACGCCGTAGAGATCGTTAATTGGTTTATTGAACAATCTACAAATATCGGCTACAATTAATTATCACAATGTTACGGGTTTCCACAGTTTACAAATCCTACAACAAAATCTGTTAACACCGTCTTCACTTGTCTTCACGTACTAATAACGCGGGAGCTATACAAGTCTCCCTGAATTACACACTTCCGCTCGTAACACGCCGCTGGCTAGATTCCAAGATGCTGCCTTGAGAACTGTTGGTAACACACTCGGCGACTGTCACAGTAAACTAACTGTGAATAGCCTTCGCTGCTCCTGATGTAGCCTCGATCGGACAATACAGAATCCGGCCACGTAATATGCACCCTTGTTGCCTGGCGCTGTGTTGCTATGTAACGCTGTCCGGAAGTAACCGCCGTTACTACTTGGTGACGTCACCGCTGTTGACTTGCGTTGCCTAGCGACCAGGATGCTAGGACTCGGCTAACATCGGCTCGCTTCGGCTTC
>NW_019730044.1:1577-2482 GCF_002891405.2 Cryptotermes secundus | reverse complement strand
TGGATGCCCTGTAAGCTAGGAGAAAGAGGGGTAACCTCTCATCCCAGTCCCTTTGGTGCGATGAGACGACCTTCCGCAAGTGCTCCTCGATGGTCTTGACGTAGCGTTCCACCATGCCATCCGACTGTGGGTGCAGGGGTGTGGTGCTTTTCTTGCTCACTCCAAGGCGTTGCAAAACTTCTTTTAGTAGATGAGACTCGAAGTTACGGCCTTGGTCGCTGTGCAACTCCCGAGGTATGCCGAAGCGGCAGAAGAAATTGGCAACCAGAACTTCTGCTATTGTTGAAGCCTCCTGATTCGGGATGGCGTACACTTCCGGCCACTTGGTGAAGTAGTCCATAGCGATCAGTAAGTATCGGTTCCCTTGGTCGCTTCGTGGGAAGGACCCTGCGATGTCAATGGCTACTCTCTCGAAGGGAGCCCAACATTATACTGGTGCATTCGCCCACGATTCCTGGTCCGCGGTCCCCGACTGGCTGCACATATGTCACACTGTCGACACCATTTCTCAACATCGGTCCTTGCTTGGAGCCAGTAGAATCTCTGTCGAACCTTATTCAGAGTTTTGTTGACACCGAAGTGACCTCCTGACGGTCCACCGTGCAGTTCGTCAGAACGTCCTTCACCCTGCTCCGAGGAATGGGCTACTTGACGTTTTCCGGTGATGGATTCCCAGTCACGCTCTAGTACGCCGTTTCTCACAGCGAGCGATTTTCACTGGGCCCAGTAGCCCTTGTACGTGGGACTCCGATCCGCGATGTCCTGCCATTCAGGTCGTTGGCCGTTTTCTACTTCCTGTAGAATAGGCCCTATGTCTGGGTCTTTTAGCTGTTCCTCTCTTAGGGTAACAGGGTCCCAGCCGACTGCCGGTAGGGTTCCAATAACGCGAATCTGCTTTACCTCTG
>NW_019730044.1:0-831 GCF_002891405.2 Cryptotermes secundus | reverse complement strand
GTGCGGCCTATTACGATCACGTCATCCAAGTACACAAGGCATGAATCGTATGTGAGCCCTCGTAGGACTGTCTCCATTAGCCTTTCGAAGGTTGCCGGGGCATTGCAGAGGCCAAAGGGCATGACTGTGAACTGCCATAGTCCTTGCCCTGTCGAAAACGCTGTTTTCTCTTTGTCGTCGGGGTGGACATCCACTTGCCAATAGCCATTCTTTAAATCAAGAGTTGAAAACCATTTGGCTCCTGCCAGCGTGTCCAGGGTGTCGTCAATGCGGGGTAGCGGAAAGCAATCCTTCTTGGTGACGTCGTTCAGCTTTCTGTAGTCCACACAGAAACGGAGCTCCCCATTCTTTTTCCTGATCAAAACGACCGGGGACGACCAAGGGCTGTCCGATTTTTCTATAACACCCTGTCCTCGCATGCTGTCAAGCATTTCCTTCACTTCTGCTTGTTTTGCCAGGGGTACCCTCCTCGGTGGCTGTCCAATTGGTCGGGCTTCTCCCGTGTCTATGCGGTGATATACTCTATTTGTCCTTCCATGATCTTCGTTGTCTTGTGCGAAGATATCGGCGTACTCGGACACGAGATCCTCTAACTCTTGAAATTCTCCGGGGCTTAGGTGTGGCTTGGCTGCTGCGGTCACGTCCGCTAATTTCGGTGTTAGACTTGGTGCTGGGGGCTGCCCCATCTCGGGCAAAGCCACGAGTGTTACTGGCTCACAGTGCGCCAGAGGAGATCCTCTCCTGAGCTTTTGGTCCTTGTGGGTAACATTCATGATCCTTACTGGCACTTCTTGACAGTCCTGAACTAGGGTCCTGGCTACGTAAATTCCT
>NW_019730043.1:0-420 GCF_002891405.2 Cryptotermes secundus | reverse complement strand
TTCCATGAAAGACAATGCACATCAACAATTTTTTTCTCTAGTAAAACAACTTTTTAAAAATGAGTATGAACATTGCTGTTTTAGTGGAGGCATATGTTATTATTTTTTGTGTTCAACACAATTACCACAATTTCCAGTGCATAAAATACACAGTTACGTAACACTTTTTCACTGTAGTATTCTCTCACTGCTTTCCAAAATAATACAATTCTAAGGTAAAACATGGAGAAAAATGCAACAAAAATGGCTTTTCACAGCCCAGTGAATATTGTGAATCACTCGTCAATAGGAGAATATTATGTCTTGATGGGGACTAAAACTGAATATCGCAGTATACGGTAATGTATATTAGTTCGACATCAGTGAAACATCTTAATATGGTTAATGCCACCTAACTTTATACAACTTATTTATTGGGCC
>NW_019730042.1:6183-10005 GCF_002891405.2 Cryptotermes secundus | reverse complement strand
CAGTGTTCATCCTCTCAATATCCAAAGAGACTTGAAAGGAGTTTTTATAACCCTGTACGTTGACTTACGAGAAGCTGAAATAAAGTTCTTCAATTAATTTAGGATGAGCCCCAAAACATTAAGGCATGAACCGTCTTCGCCCGCTCAAACACTGGGATGGTGGGTTCAAATCCCACTCGAGACATGGATGTCTGTGTGTGTTTATTCTGTGTTTGTGCTGTCCTGTGTGCAGGTAGCGGCCTTGAGACTGCCTGATCACATATCCAAAGAGTCCTTCAAAGGAGTCCTACCGACTGTTTATAGGATCAAGACACTGAAAATCGGCCAAGGCCCAACAAAAGGCTGTAGAGCCATAATAATAATAATAATAAATTTTCCATGAAGAGTAAATATTCTCAAAAGAGGGAATTAGCCCCCATACGAAAATACACATTTCGATGTTGAGAATGTTTAAATAAAAATATTGAAGCTTACCTGTAGGCCTAGTAAGTTAATACATATCAACGGCTCTTTCCTGCGGATTAAAGTACTTTGGAGTACTTTGATAAAAGTATGACGAGAACAGGGCGAAGGTTGATTAAGATATATTATATTACAATATTAGACGCTCTGTGCTTCGGTCCACAGAAAATTACCCTGTAATTTTTCCATATATTATGATAGCCTATAAAATTGCTCACGTCACAAAAGCTCTGATAGACGGAAAGAAAAACGGCCCAAAGCTATTGCACAAAGTTTTCTACATATTTCTGACTGATCACAGCCTTATTAGTTGGGTCCGCTATCTCTGCAGATGATAACCGTTTAATCAACATTACAATTTCACTTTAGGGTCGATAGTCGGCGCAGCGTTTAAATTTGCACCTACGCGCCCTCACTTAGGGAGACGGCCACCATAAAAATTAAGGAAGAATTTATCGATAAAGTCGCAAATTTGTGCTTATGGGGCCCCTCTGAAGGGCGCCCGTTTTTGGAAATAGAATGTTTCAATTCAACGGGCACCCATCCCTTAAATACTGAATATGATGAGCACAATCCTTGCAAGAATTCAGGAGCCAGTGAAGCGCACATCCGTCCAGACAGATGGCATTCCAGAATGCACCACTTCGTCGTATACAGGGAGGGGTCCTGACCGGAAGTTGATTCGTTTACATTTATAAATCGATTTCTTTCACGCTCACAATAATTGCTCCTACTGCATACATCTGGAAGTAAAAACACGAGGTTATTCGTTCTGCCTCTTAATATCTGTGGTTAACACACTTGTTGACCTCAGGACGGACTAGATTTCATTATATATCCAGGTGTTTTGCTTCCCGTCTGAGGGAGGAAACAAGAAGCCGGTGGGAAAGCGAATTAAAACCGACCGACAGGGAACTTAGATCACATACATGCCTCTGCTCTCACAGATATTCACAACAGCGTCAACTAGACAAACGCACTAACTTCAGTTTAAATCTAATGCAAAATCTGACTAATAATGCACACACATTGACCAGAATTAAATTGCCTGATGTTGCTCTAAATCAATATAAGTTAAATATCTTCACATTTGAAACTTGCGGACCGACAGAGGTGATTCCATATTCTTAGTTAAATTTAGGCATCGCGTACATTTCACGTATATTCTTTGCAATGAGCTCAATTCAACGCCAGCAGCTGTTGTTCTCGTGAGGATATTGCGAGTCCCAGAAGTATCGTTTATTTGTTTGTGTTTCCTTTGACACGTTTCCAATAACCCAGGCACTACAGAGTCGAGTGAATAAGAAAGCAAGGTGACAGAGAAGGGTTCTGTTGCAATAATCTGATATTTACGTGAAGGGGCTGAGAAAGACCAGGGAAAATTCCATACCTGATACCGGTCTCTGGGACATCTCCATCAGTAAGCATGATTGCTACCCCGTCGGCCATGACGCCAGATAGAATCCGCGAAGATGGGGCTGTAAACTTGCAAGCACTCGAGTGTGCAAAATGCGGTGAACCCCTCCTGGGTCCCGACATGGGAACTCCATTAGCTCAGGACTAAGGCCACTTTGCGACATCTTCCACGTACTGGATCCAGTTCCACCCTCTCCACTGACATCTCTTGCTCTTGGTGTCTTCCATCCATTTAGGTGCATAAGTTACCCAAGTTCAAATTCTGTCTATCTATGGCTCTACGGTCCTTTGTCGGATCTGTGCCGCTTTTTCAGTTTCTTAATCCCATACACGGTTGGCAGGACCCCTTGGACGGGGGATCAGCCCGTCGCTAGT
Organism: Cryptotermes secundus; assembly: GCF_002891405.2. Lineage (NCBI taxonomy): Eukaryota > Metazoa > Arthropoda > Insecta > Blattodea > Kalotermitidae > Cryptotermes > Cryptotermes secundus. Next base: position 7,752 of record NW_019730042.1, on the reverse strand, counting down.
CCGCTACCTACACACAGACACAGACATCCATGCCTTGAGTGGGATTCGAACTCACGATCCCAGGGTTCGAGCAAGCAAAGGCAGTTCATGCCTTTGACCGCGCGACCACAGTGATCGACTAGATTCAAATTCTGGTCATTTTTATCATTTACTAGTCATAATCTCAATCAAACGTTCTTTTTCATGTCAAAGATACAAAAGAAGTTTAAGCATAAGGGAAGGGATCTAATTATGGATGCGGGGAGCAGGAAGGCTGGAGCTTTAAGATGTCTTTAGTGATTTCCTAATGTATTGCGCAGTAAGTAAACCGCCTCCACTGAAGCCGCGTTAAAACAAAAGAGGCAGCCACTGATGAGTTACAGTACACAGTGTATTCCCCAGTTCTCTTCAGTCTCCACACACTTACATTTCGGAATGACAGCGCGATAATTGAATTAAAACAAATAAATTAACGGTTAACAGCCTATGTTCCGTATATGTTTGCAATATACTGTATGTATTTCAGTACACCCCATAACTAAAATCCAAAACACAACGCAGACTGATCACATCAACAGATATCTTGTTTTGGTTGGTTACTATTTATTATCCCAATTTCGGGATTCATATTGTACTTTTCAATTTCACGGACCAGTAAAACGTGGGTCTATGAGTATGAGCATGTGGGGTGAGCCATAGAAACTGGCCCTCGCACTGCGACCTTCAATGATCTATTGTGCTTCCCTTTGGATTAACCCTTTATTAATCCTACACTTCGAATGAAATGTAGGACTTTATTTGTGGGGGCTTCATAGAAGTCATTTGGTTCCATGAAGAACTGACTCAGGTGGCAATATCTTAAATAAGCTATAGCCTCACAATCACATAAAATGTGTGTGGCTGATTCATCTTTTTGTAGGCACCCTTCCACAAGTTGGGCCATCTGTAAATGTGAGTCTAACTGTTATGGTAAAATTACACATATTATCAGCAGAGAAACTCAGCGAAAACGGAAACTATTTTGCGTACATACTCATGAAGAAGTGAGCCTAATAAAATAGCAATCTAGTACATTAGGCAAACAAATTTTAAAACAACCCCGACAACGTAAGTTTGTCAAGAATGTTCTAAATCAGTGGAAAGAGAACTATTTCGTGTGGCGGATCACACGTCTAGTAGAGGCATGGGGCCTGACTGCAGCGGGGCGGGGCGTGCAGCGTGCATCACAAACCCGTTTGAATACAAGATGATTCACGAAGTTTTACCCCGGCTTATGGTACATATTCCTGGGGTTATTTCCTGCAAAATTTCCTTATAAACTTTTGGTCGATTTTCAATAGTTACGGAGTAACAATAGATTTTCGAAACGCATCATTGTGAATGCAGCGCTATGCTTCAGCGTGGGCGACCATACGTTCCAGTCAGCTATGTCAGCAGATAAGGTAGACCGGTTTGAATGTTGCGCGTAGGTAGATAGGCAGAGCGGTTCATACGCGTGCGATGCATTGTGTTGACGTGCAGGGAGACATTTTTGAAAATCTTATGTCAGTCCAGTCGTCTTCTAAAGCACTACAGTTTAAAGGAAACAGA